>NC_088921.1:11080000-11380000 GCF_038396675.1 Hydra vulgaris | reverse complement strand
TACCAACATTCAGCATCATGTCACAGGTAGTGACGCCAATCCTGATTTCAACCTTAAACTGAGAGTTGAATGTCATTGCCTACAATACAATATTTACAAAAATAGATATGACTGTAGCAGATCTAAATTTAGAAAAATGACAATACAGAAACTTCCTTGCAATCATTTTTAACTTTTACCTAATACTACCAAGTAAAAGTAAAACTGATCTACCATTAACAAATGAATATCAGGTATTCTTTTTCAAACAATAATTTTCAGAAAGAATTGGATACTATATTGTAAAGAATTGAAAACTCGGTTTTGCAAAAGAAACAGAAACAAATTTCTGAAAGCACAGGCATCAAAAAACAGAGTAACATTAATAGTATGTTTTTAAAAAAGAAACATTTATAGTATGTTGTTTTCTTGAGAAGTAAAATGGCCTTGCAACTGTTGGCCTTGTTTTGGCCTTGGCTTTCAAAAAAAATACATAAAATTAAAGAATCTAAAGTTTTCATTCTTTATTTTTATGTATTTTTGTTTTCGGCTTCATACATATCTACAAGTATATTTTCTTGTTGACTTGGTATAATTTTGAAGACAACCTTGGTTTATTTTTACAACATGTGATTTATTGTCACAGTAATTGTTACTTGCAGTTTTTCTAATAAGTGGCCTTAACGTTAGACAAAAACTTAAGTCTTTGGTAATGATTGAGTAGGCCTTGGCTTTGAAACTCCTAATCTTGGCCTTGACATTAAATCTCCTGGCTTTGGTCTTAGCCTTGCAACATGTGGCCTTGGTCGTGCTACTTTTGGCCTTGTTAATAACTCTGACTCAAGGATGCAAATCAGCATTCGAGCAAAAAACAGTGTCACATTTCAAACCATAAATTCAAAGCATTGTTCTATGAAGGAACTAAAAAGAGAATCGCCAATAATGAATCTTTGTTCAAGGCACTGGAGATTATCTCTCTAACAAGTATTAGGTCTGAGCAAAAACTTTCTGTTGCTGAATTATTCGTGGTGAAAATTCAATCCAGAATGAATGACAACTTTTTATCAATAAAACAATTATCAATTATTATTATAGAAATAGTAAAAAATGAGACTAACATACAGATCATTTGAAAATCTGCTCCAGATATGGCAACAGTATTTAATACAAGGATGGATAGGAGATTTATAGAAATAAAGAATAAAATCCAGAGAAAGAAAGTGGTCATCATGATAAAGAGATACAACTTTAGCATATGGTTCATAAATATTCATCCATTTATAAATATTTATTCATTCATCTGTTCATAAATATAGGATGATCTAGATTGTTATGAAAAAGATAAACCAAAAAAAATTCAGTTTAAACTTATCTGAATTAAAGTTCACCAGCCACTGAGACCCCTGTGCTATAGCAGAAGTGAGATCCTTTTCAAGCTCAAATGCTCCCTTAAAGCAATCAGAGAGTATTGGCTTCTTATCAAGACTAGAATAAATGGTAAAATCTTCAGCATAATATACCACCTTAGGTGTAAATTAAAAAAAGTATAGGGCTAAGGATAGAACCTTGAGGATCCCCTTGAAGTTAAAGGAAATGAATAAGTGTGCTGTCTATTGAGAACAACTTTTATACTATAATTGGTACAAAAGGTTTTAATAACCTTAAAGTTACTTGATACACCATAAAAAGAGAGTTTATGGATAAAACCAGCATGCCAAACTTTATTGAAGACTTTGCAAATGTCGAGAGCAATTGCCTTAGCCTCTCCACATCTATCTAATGCAGGATAAAACCTGTAAGTTATTAGTATTAACAAATCAGCAGAAGAACAAGAAGATCAAAATCCATATTGATGATATTATTTATTAAAATCAAGATGAGAGATTAAATGTTTGTTAATTAAAAACTTAAAAACAGTGCTAATGATAAGAAGAAGACTTATGGGAAGGTAGTTAGACGAGTTTGATCGCTCTCCAGAATTTTCAAAAATAAAGAAAACAGACGTCATTTTCCAACAGGCTCGAAAACATGACTCTGATAAGCACTTGTTAAATAGTTTTAAAAGTATAGATGACAGCTCTAAAGAACACTTCTGCAAGACTATAGCAAATACAATGTATTGACCACAAGCTGTAGAAGAGTCTTTAGATACAGAAGCTGGAGAGATACAAATGCCAAGCAATGGATCAACATGTTTGTTGGCTATATCAGTTAGGAAATGTGATTAGTAGAATCAAGAGATGAGATTAATGAAAAGTTCTTAGCAAATAATTCAGCTTTGTCTTTAGGTAAGATTACAAAATATGAACCATGCAAGAGAGGTGGAATAACAGATTTGCCTATATTAAAGACACTGTTAAAGATTCTCCAGAAGTTTCTGGAGCATAACATTTGAGATAAAATACAAGATTTTGTGACCTGAGAATAGCGGCCTTAGACAACTACCCTTAGACTTAAGGGTAGTTGTAAGAGGTATGATGATAAGGGAATTCTGCATAGTCACTGACACTAGAACAAAGCCATTCAGTGTGATTAGTATTAAAGTCACCAAAAACAATGATATTGGCTTAAGAATAAAGAGAAAGGACTTGATTAACTTGATCAGAAACAATACCAAAATAATAAGATGAAAGAGAGCGGTATAGAACAACAAGAACGGTGGTAGAGGGAAGTAGTACTAAACGAAGGCACATAAAAGAATAGTCTGTAAATTCAAACCTAGTTTCCCAGCAAATGGGTGAATTCTTGCAAATGTAAATGCCTAGACCAAGCATGTGACTATTAAAGTCTTTACAAATTAAAGGAAAATAACCATCAACAATAAGTTCACAAGATGAAACAGCTGATTAAAATTAGTCTGAACTTTGCAAGAGATTTTGCAAACAAAAATTACTTCAAAGATGAAACAGCTGATTAAAATTAGTCTGAACTTTGCAAGAGGTTTTGCGACGAAAAGTTAATTCAAAGACCACAAATATTAGTGAATGATAGGTTTAGAGAACTTAGTGATGACAATGGTTCTTTGAGTTTTATAGTTTTTTATATTTTAGTAAGTTTGAAACAGTTATCACTGTAAAACTATACTTCAGAGTATTTTAAAACACATGATCACATTTTAATAATTTACAAAACACTAGTATAACACTGTTGAGATTTTCGAAAAGTTTTCAAGAAGTTTAGATGGTGCTCTTAAGTCCATAATATTGTAACCAACTTAGTTTAGTTTTATTGGAATACATTTTGCAATCCGACTGTCAAAGAACATAGCATGGAATTAAATAGTCTTCAACAGCATCCTTATCATTGAATAAGAGTTTTTACTGTAAAAAATGTAAAAATTTTGCACACACAAAAAAAATATCAATTAGTTTATTATTATTTGTTGAAAAATAATTACTTGTAAATTTGTCAATTTTTCTTATTAAATCTATTCTCTTCATGTTTCTTAAAGCTGTCTTTAACTCCTCAAATGTTGGATTATCACTCATTTGCATCCATGTAGTTAACATTGAATACGCCTTTGCGCCTGTTTTAGGATTATCTTCATCAATCATACTTAAATAATGTTCTTCAATATTTAACATACGCCCAAGAGTTTTCCAACTTACTCCAACCCAATCACTAAAACTACACATGAACACTTGGCTATAAAGAATGTTTTCATATTTCTTTGCATATACATTATTTTGTGCCATTTTGATGTTTCTAAAAAAAAAGAAATACATGCTTATATGTATGTATGTATGTATGTGTGTGTATATATATATATATATATATATATATATATATATATATATATATATATATATATATATATATATATATATATACATGTATATTAATTAACTGCATTGCAGCAACATCTTAATTTCGAATTATAGCATTTATTTGCCATTTTATAAAGTCTTTTGTTTATTAAATAGTGTTAAAACATTTATCGAACAATACACTATAGTGACTGAAGTGGTTAGCTCACAGCGTTCTGACGTGAAATGCTGTGGTTCAAATCCTATTCCTTCTAAAGTTTTTTTTTTCTTACCTTTTTCAATTTTTTAAAAAACAAGATAAAATATTTTTGATTCCACAGATATTTTTATACAAATGTTTTTATATATATATTATAGATTTATTTTTATAAAGATTTACTTCAATTTAAAAATTGGATTGCAGCAATATCTCCTTAATATTGACTATAGCATTTATTTGCTGTTTTATAAAATTATTCAGTTGTTTGTTTATTTAATAGTTTTAAAAACTAGTGAGAAGCGCAGAAGATTAGTGTGCCTTAGTGGCCAAAGTTCACTAAGGCACACTAATCTGCTGCACTTGTCACTGCACTTCCGAATAACAATGCAAGCGCTCAAGTGCAAACGCTTGCACATTTGTTTATTTTTAAATCTTTTACAATTTTCTAAAATAAAATAAAACATTTTTATAATATGATTAATAAACATTTATAAACAATAAACATTTTTATAATACAAATAATAAGCATAATATAAAATAAAACATTTTTACAGTTCTATTGATGTTAAATACAAAACATTTATAAAAATATAATATACTATAACAAACAAACAGTAGAGAACCTTAAAATCTCTATAAACATCAAAGAGTAGTTATTGTTGTTAGGGTGCTTAATCAAGAAACTACTTTCAATTGGTTATTAATTTAAACAATCAAGATACTTCTGTAAAATATCTGGCTGCAAGATAAGCAGTTAGATTTTATAGGGAAAATTCCAAAAATCTTAGTGCGGACTAAAAGCATTCTTTTAAAATTTATTTAAATTGTTATACGCCTATTGAGAATTTATGTTAAATAATATAATTCTTTATATTATTCAACATAAATAAAGGTCTTTTTTTTATATTCCCTAGAATAGTTCATTTATATCTGGTCTTCAAGTTGTGCTACTCATATCAATAAGTAAATCTCGAAACAACTTAATCATTCTGATATCCTAGTTTAAAATTCCCCTTTGCCACAATCGGATTATTAAAAAATTTGTGAGCAACATTTTCAGTATTGGTTGTGCCACTTTCTTTCCTGACAAAATAAACCCTTATTTGCAATAGTATTTTGAATAAATGCTGGAATTTTTTTTTTTTTTTCGATAAGTTCTTTACTCTTTTGTGAATATTTCTTCCTTGCTTTACTGCTAAGAGTTTACAAACAGTATTAAAAACCAACTCGTAATTTGCAGTCTTTATTATGGATGCAGCGCATCCATAAATAAAGACTGCAAATTCCGAGTTTCAAAACTTGCTTGCTTAAATTTTTGTTTTTTTTCCAAACAGTTTCAAATTAATCTCCTGAGAATTTGCAAGACAAACGTAGCAGGATTGAGATGAAATTCTTTTCTTAAGCATATTGGATACAACAGCGTTTAGTGTTTTGCCATTATTCATTGTGGTATAAATAGTTGACAAACTAGACTTTACTACTAAAGTACTTTCACCTAGATTAAATTCAATATTGTTCAACACAAAATTTAATAAAAATTGAATTTTAAATTTTAAATTCTGCATAAAAAAAAAAAAAAACCTAAAAAAAAAGTTTAAAACAGTAAAAGAAGAAATTGTATTAAACAAAAATAAATTTCATTAATTTCATTTCATTTAAAACCTAAGTTTCTCAAAGATAAGATTTTTATAGATGATTTCGATTGAAGTTTTATTAATTCGCTGCAACTATGTTGAGCAGTAGAAATTTTGTGTGCATATGTCACAATAGAGATGTTTATGTTATTCATGTGCTTAGGTAACTAAGTTTGCACGTTTAATACACATTAAAGAGAAAACTTTTTTTCTTATAGGTTAACGTTTTTACATTCAAACTTTTTTTCTTCTAAAGTTAAATAATGGAGCGAAGGTCCTATTAAGCTCGGCATGGTCTGGAAAAAAATTTAATAAAAACTTAACAAACTTAATAAAGAAAAAAATTAAGTTCATACCCGCTTTTTTATAGAGGTCTACAATTTTACAATAAGAAGTTATATAGTGTTGAACAAGAATTGTTTACTCAAAACAAAGATTTGACTGATTTTTATTTTCAACCACTTACTAAAAGTTATTGAAATAAAAAGGCTATATAAAAAGACTATATAAAGAATAAGTATAGATATGGTAGGTGTGAAAGGTCATGTCAAATTCATTATTTCACATATGTTCAAGTCTGATTTTAAAATTTTTTTAAATTTTTAATACCAATTTTAATTAATCAACACATATCAAGCCGGTATTTTAAATATTATTTAGAATAACTGCTTCGTATACTTATATCTGAACCACTAATAAATAGTGGTTTGTGAAACAACTACAGAAGAGTATAAAATATTTAAAATTTAACTATATTATAAATTATTTTTTTATTCATAACTTTAAAAGGTAGACAATATGCATAGTTTTTTTAACGCCTACTAAAAAATATTAAAGTAAGAAATAAGTATAGAAATGGTAGAATTGACTTATACAGACCTGTGTTATATGGGACTAGACAGCTAAAATGTGTATATTTCAATATACTTTACATTTTTCTGTATTTATATGTACATTTTCGATTAGGAAAAATATAAAGAAATACAAACAAGAAAAGAATTCTCCTAGATGTAATCAAGTAACAATGATTAAACCTTTCCAAGCTTCTTCATTTTAAGCTTTATATTTTTTTGTAAAGGTGAATGAAAATATATATACATTTATATACATATTTTGGCTTTTTGTTTTGCCATCTTAGATAAAAATTTTGCAAGAAAAATCACTACATTGTTTTTTCTCATGAAACCTTGCAGCCAACTTGATTTTTTTGGAGAAACAGATTTACTTCCTAATTATTCTCTAATTTTACATAATTACATTCTAAATATCACATTTGATAAAATTATTTCTGTTCGATTGTATAAAGCATTTGGTTATATTAGAAACTTTGTGATAAACTTTAGCATAACAAGTGAAATACATCAAAAAGTTGTATAAGGCTTGCATGTGTTAATCATTTATATAAATGCTATCAGTGCTGTACTCAGCATTAGTTTAGGAAATACCATTTATGAAAAAGATTCTTCCCCTTTCCAGCCATCTTTTTACAAAGAGTTTTACAATGATAATGCATTGTGTATTGAAAACTTTTAAATTTTGCAATTGTAGAGTGGCACAAACACTTTTTCTTAGCACTTTTTTCACAGAAAATACTAAACAAAAACATTTTGGTTCAAAATGAGTCAGCAAAAAGTAAGATTTCATTCAGAAAAGATTTCATTCAGAGTCAGATCTGTTTTGGTTATGTTAATTAAGGCAAAAAAATATCTATTTTTGAGGAAAATTAGTTTATTGATTTATCTGATCAAAGACTATGTGAACTCAGTTTGAACCTTAAGTCTAAAATTTTATCTGCCTGGAATTTGCTGAAGCTGCAAGACTAACTTATATTTTGAAACAGAAAGATAAAGCATTCAGTAAAGATTTGGAGACTTTCTGAATAAATGATTGTCATCAAGTTGAAAATAATTTTAAAAAATGACAATTGCTATTGAGCTGTTTGAGCTAAGGTTAAAAAAGTACTAAAAGCAGTACTAAAACAACTAAAATCAGTTTTTCACTTAATCTTTCTAAATTTACCTATCTGATGATTATAGATGATAATTTGAGATAATTGCATTTAAAAAAAGAAATTCATCCTGCTTAGAATGCTGTCAAAATGTTGGCAACGGTATTTGTTAACCTTGCAACAAAAAAACAACTGCTGAAACTCCTATGTCTTATTTACATCAATCATTCAAAATACTTCTGACAGTGTTGTTTCTTGTAAGCTAAAAAAATATCTATTATTGGTGATAGTACAAGTATAAAACTTGCAACAGGAGGAAACATTCTTCCTGTTAAAGTATACAGAGACCAGTCACTTAGTATATAAGAAATAAAAGAATCATAAAGTTGACGATAATCTTCTAAATTGTACAGAATTAGGAAAAATACAGCAGATAAGTTAAAATGCTAAAAGAAGTACACCTATGCCAAACACCTATGCTGTTACAGGAGAACAGCTATGTTAAAGTTACAAACAGAACGCATCAATTGAATAGGTTTTATAACATGATAAAATATCGACTCAAGAACAGTAAAAATTTTTTTTGAAAAAGATATTGTTAATTGTACTAAACTATCTATGCTGGTAAAAGAAGATACCAGGTCTTTTTAATTCAGCTATATGCAGGGATACAAAGTGGGAGTCCAAAGTCCAGGAGTCCCTGTTTTTACCCGGAGTTTGAAGTTCTGCCTGTCCTAATAATTTTTGGGAGTCCAGGACTTTGGGAATTGAAAATTTTAAACCGTTATTAGCTTCTACAAGTTTAAAATTGTTTAGCCAACAGCTATGTAACTTTAAACCAGTGAAAGCTTGAATAACTGAATTGCGCTGCATATGGCTAGCTCTGCGGCATATAAATTATTCCAAAATTTGCAGCGTGTTTATTACAAACACCGTCTATAGCATTCAGGTTAAGATTTACCAAAATTACATTTTCTCTATTCATTTTCCAAGACTTTTTGTTTTACTTTTTTTTTTTTTTTGTACTTTGCTATTTGGTTTAATTTTGTAAAACATTTTTAAAATTTATTTGTCGCAATTAATCTTAAATAATAAAAAAAAAAAGTCTTATCAAAATTGTTTGTCAATTTATTCTGAAATGTTTTTATCCAGGCATTTAATCGTGAATCCATACATAAATTTTGTGGAAAAATGGTTTTACAGTTCGGATTTACACTTAACAGAGATAATATGAGAATTTAAATTTGCAACCTTGCCATAAAACATTGCAAAGAAATTAAAAATGTAATATCAAAACTATTGATCTATTTAAAGGTTAATTGGACAACAAGATATATACGTCAATACCTTGGTATTAATGCCCTATACTCTATAGACAATCAAATTATTGTTGTCAATTGATACAAAAGGAAATTGATACAAAAGGATTGTCCTTGATACAAAAGGAAAACAAACTGCGGACCACACTAAATAGATTATTGAAAAATGTTTAGATAAGTTTGGAATTGATAAAGCTAACATTTTTTTATTTTTATTTATCATTTATTTATTTAAATTTGAAAATGATATGTTTATGTATTTCTTCTTTATCTGTTTAAGGTTACATAAAAAACTATATTTTTGTTAATTTCAACATGATATATTTTGATCAAGTTACTAAGATAATAAAAACTATTTAAAAGTTTTTTATTATTCTGAAAGCCAAAATTTGAGAGATATCAAGTCGGATAAAGGTTATAAAAAAAAAAAAAATCTATTATAAATTTAAAGCTGTTTGAGACAAATAAAAATGTTAAATAATATTTTTATTTGAAAATTAATTAAAATATTATATTTTATTATTATATATTATTATATATAAGATATTATAAATATGCATGGCTAAACAATAATATGCATGGCTAAACATCATGCATGCAACATAAATATGCATGGCTAAACATCAATAACAATAAACTTACATTCGCATCATTCATATAACACTCATTCAACACCCCTTCTTTTTTTTATTTGCGTTAACAGAATGTTTATAACTTGTATTATACGTTCGAGGCAATGGTGCATTACTAACTTTTGGTTGCATTTCAAACATGTGGGTCATCCCAAAGAAACATTCGGGTGAGGCTTTTCCTGCTTCACGCAAGATTTATACCAGTATAATAAATATTGCATACACAATTGCGTATGAGTTGCGTATACATAAGTTTATAGCTAAACATGTCAAATCACGTTTTAAATAGTGTTGTTATCAACATCGACTAAATCGTCTAAAGTGAAAATAGTGGTTTTGCCAAAATACATAATAATCGGCCAGACGCTCTGGCGAAGCTGCCGAATATTTGATGACACTTTCCTATGTTGAGGGTTCCGACCTGGTTAATTGAAGTGTGTATCGTGGGTATACTACAGGGCCGACGACACCGGAAGACAGGGGGGCGCTGGGCCTTACCCAGCCCACTTTTTTTCTAAAGGATTATTTTATTTTTTATTTTTTTTTAAAAAAATTAAGATAAAAAAGACATTTTTTAAGAATTGACGATTGTACCGCCCCCCCTCTCCTTTTTCGTTGTCCTTTGTCGTTGGCCCAGTACTAACATAAGACATTAATGAATTATTATGATTCAGATTACTAGATGATTCAGCTCTACTTCGAAAGAAAAAGGAATGTAAATGAAAACGATCAAATTAATTTCTAGGAAAAAATGCGTACATATGAAGATGTGAGAAAGATTAACTCTAATTGCAAATGATATTAGTTTTTAAATCAAATCGTTCGCTTAAATTGGACAGCAAACTCTTACAAGTGTTCGTCAACAAATGCGAAAAAATATCCTTACAGAACTTGCTTAGATAATTTTATTATTTGCCGGCGGCAGTGTACATAGCGAATGGCTATTTTAGGAAGTATAACATCTCTAATTATAACTATTACTTATTTTTTGTTTACTCTTATAAAGTTTTATCGAATTCATCGCATATTAGCATTGTTTTGGCTTTTTCCGGTGATCTGTAATAAGGCTGTACGGACTTATAAAAGCTCCTTAATAACTACATAAAATAATAAGGGAAAACAATTATACGTAGTTAAACGATCGGTTATGTATTTCATTAATTTTTTTGTTTACTCGATGCTTTTGATTTTCATACAGGGCCGCTTAAAGCTGGCTCGGGACCCTGGGGCAAAATTAAGTTGTGAAGCTCTAAAATCACAAAAAAGTTTTTTATACAATCATATTGTAAATATGATTGTATAAAAAAAATTACAAAAAATTAACATAAAAGAATATCCTTTTTTTTTCCTCCTTTAAATTTAAAAAAACCATTAGGCTCGAATCCGGTCTGTAGGCAGGCCATTCTGACACAGGAATGAATCAAGGGAAATTTTTCTTTTCAACAGTTTTTGCATTATTTTGGAGGCTAAATCCTGTTGGAAAGTAAATAAACGCCAAACATTCTAATCGTATGAGGTTTTACTTTTGCCATAAAAATCTCCAAGTTAAATTTAACTTCTTTTTAATCTATTTATTCAACCAAATATTGAAAAAATTCATGGTTTATATAGTTTTACAAAACTAGGTAAGGTGTCACTCATATAGTTGAAAACTAGTTATTGGAGTGACACCTAAATAAAATAAACAAACAAACAAAAAACAAAAAAAAAAGCATTTGTAAATTAAATTGATTTAAAGATAATAATAATAACGATAAATCTATAATAAATTAAATAATAAGACAAAAAATATGAAAAAACTCAGTTAATAACAAAAACAAAGAAAAATAAAAGCAATTAGCAAAACAGCACAAATAAAAACAAACTTTACGCATACGAAAAGGCAAAAACAAAAACTACAAAATGAAAATGCAAACACAAAAACTTCTACAAAATTAGATTAATAATAAAAACAATATTTTGTTACTTGTGCGAAAAAAAAAGGTGTAGAAAAATTAGTAAAATTGAAAAACAGCGAAAAACAATAAAAATAATTAGTAACAACAGCACAAATAATATTAAATAAGGAAAAAGCAAAACACAAAAACTACAAAATGAAAGCAAAAACTACAAAACGAAAATGCAAACACAAAAACTTCTACATTTTTCTTTATTTCCCTTTTTTTTTTTCAACGGTTTAAAAAACACGACTGCTATCTACGATGATCTTGCAAAGAATCAACTTCTTTATCAATAAATTATTATATAAATTAAAAAGTTTAGTGCGAGTTTTTTGTCCTTGGAAAATGCACCGAAAAACATAATCCCTTATGCATTTCGGAAAAGCTCTTACATAATGTGGGATCTTTTTTTTTTATAAAGAAAAAGACGATTGTGCCCCTCCGCTTCGAAACCCGTGTCGTTAGCCCAGAGATAACTCTTTTGTTATTAGCTTTCATCATTAAGTTTGTTTAAATCAAATTTCTGATGGATTTTGAGTTGGTTTTAAATTATTTTGCAACTGATCTTCCTGATTTAGCTGGATTGCGTCTATCGCGAATAAGGTTTATGAACTTTTTGGAACGAACCTCTTTATTTCACTCTGCTTTTTTTCCGGAATTTCATCTCCATCTTTAAAACATTTTAAGTTTGCAATATACCATCTTGCGAAAAAAACTTTTGTGAAAACATAAACTTTATATAAATAACTGTAAACATTATTTGCATACATTTTTATTTTGCACTTTTGTCTTCTTATTTTTACTAATAATTTTAGGTTTAAATTTTTAACCTTTACAAGTTGCATATAGTCACATACTAACACTTCGTTGACTTCGTTCGATTTAAAATACTCTTTGAGAGAGATTCTTCTTTTTAAAATAGACGATGACGTAGCTACAATAAAAAAACAATGTCAAAATTTTATTTTTTATTATCTCATTTCCAGTACTTTTTTAATAACAAAATTTTAACAAGTCATTAATAAATTCGACATAATATGTCGAATTTATGAAATAATAAATCCGACATAATATGTCGGGTTTATAAACTAATAGTAAATCCGGCATAAAATATAATAACTAATAAGGATTTATTAACTAATAAAAAGTTAAGTTAAATGATTACAATTTCCAATTGAAACATAAGATTATCATTCTTTTACAAACTCGAGGTAAGATATGACGTAAGATATGAATAATTACCAGAAAATTTGTTCTTACAGTTATTTTGATTAGAAAAAAAAACAACTAAACAACGTATTTTCACCTTAGGGGTCTTCCATAAACTTCGTCATGCTTTAGGGGAGAGGGGAAGGGGGGGGGGGAGGTTGAAAGGGATTTTGGATTTTTGACGACTCGAACTTGTTACTAAAGAGTTAAGATGTTAACTCTTTAGTAACAAGTACGAATTTAATCCGAGTTAAAAAAGTAGATCGAGAATTTTAACCGGTAGATAGAAAATCTAAACCTGGTTAGAACTAGATAGAGAAATCAATAAAGTTAGCATTGCAATATATCATTTTTTATTAATACACGACGCATAACGAAATAACAAGCATAACAACAACAATAACGAAAAAAATAACTTTCCCTATTTTAGCGGTAGAAAATTTAATAAAGAGTTGTAAAAAAAGTCGCCATTTTGAAAATTTTGCAATTATATGACAATGACTTTGCAGATTTCAAAATTGAAAATCTGGGAATGAAGATATCAACAATTAACACCAAAATAATAATAGCAGACAGGGTTGGAGTCAAATACAAATACTTTAATTTCAGATTTCCAAATAATAATTCAAAAATACAAATATATCTAGTTGGCATTTTTAAATTTAAAAAAAAATACATAGATTTATTTTTAATACAATTTTGATGAAATGGTATGCTAAATAGAGAAATGAAAACAACTCTTTATTAAATGTCCTTGAAAAACTAAATTTCAACTTATTTAACACCGGTCAACCTCGTTTACGGTGGTTTTCACCTCGTTTACGGTGGGTTTTTTATTTTTTTGGGGAAAAACACTGTAACCAAATACATTGAAATCAAATGCAAATACAAATCTTTAAGAAATTTTAAAATCAAATACAATACAAAGTCTTATATGAGTATGTATAACAAATCCCAAAGTGAATAAATATCAAATACCAAAGCAAATACGATCTGAGAGAAAAAGTTAATTGCTGATTTTTTTAGGGGTTAAAATCCTTAAACCACTGCAAGCCTCAAGCTGTTACAAAAGGAAGATCAGATTTAAGTCTGGTTGCCTGTTCTAACCAATCCAAAAAAGAAGAATTTTTTTCAAAATGCGAATTCTTTTCACAAATATCTTAAAAATATCACAAGTAGAATAAAATGAAGATTATTTTAAAAAGTTCCTAAACCATGACCAAATAAAATTCCGTGATATATCCATGATTTCCATGACCTGTAGCAACCCTGATTGTATATATATATATATATATATATATATATATATATATATATATATATATATATATATATATATATATATATATATATATATATATATATATATATATATATATATATATATATTAGACTGCTTCATTTTGATGTCATGAAATGATTTAAAGTACCATGGAGTTTTATCTGCTGCGAAGACTCCTATTTTATTAGATTTTTTTTTTTTTTAGTTTTAACCACTTTTAGGGGTTGCTCAAGTGCCCCAATTGTCTAATTTTTAGACTTTTTTACCCTTTTTAAAGCTTATTTTCAACACATTTAAGCGAGTTCTAAAACTCAAAATAATTCTATTTTTTTTCTTTTCAGAGTTTTTTTTAAGTTAGTAAAAAAAAAATAAAAATGCATGGTAATTTAATTTGCTAAAATATTTTGTATAAAATTAACTAAAAAATTGCATAATTATGCGAATTTATACCAATTTTTACGCCTCGCGTTTACTTTAATACTTTTGCGTACTTGCTTAAACACGTTATGCAAATTACTTTTTAGCGAAGACGATATATAATTTTCATTTAAAAAAGCGGGAACTAATTATTGATAACTTTCATGATATACTTGCTTCATATGCTTATTAGAGCTATTTACTACAATTTTATTCATGTCAGGAAAAAGTAAGAAAAATGAAAATTTTTTGGTTGGGAAATCCAGGTCATCCTTACTAAAAGACAAATTTTCTACAGAGCAAGCGGTTTTGCAATACTTCTTGCACTTAAAGGAGAAGCATCCAAAACAAAAAGAAAGTAGAACTATCCACTGTCCTTTGACAAAACACTTTGAAATCAGATGCCATAATAAAAACTCTTTATGCTGCACTCTTTCAAAGTTATTTGTACCTTGGTTGCAGGGTGGATTTCAGATTATGCAATTACAAACAAATAGGTAGGTACCACACTGTATATGTTTTTCTTTTATTTGCATATTATTATTTATCAGAGGATAACAATTAATATAACAAATGTCTGCTGTTAAATAAATTAATTAACAGAAATAGATGTGTTTTAAAATATTCAGAATCTACAAATCACATTTTTTAATAAAAAGATGGAGAAGCTGATCCAAACCTGGAAACTGTTTAAAAAAAACAAATCAAGACAAACTTTATCAGAAATTGAAAAAATGAGGAAATTTTTAACTCAGATGAAAAGGATCTTTTGGATTGCACCTGAGCTCAATACTCTGGTTGCAATCATTAAAGCTGATAAGAAAAGAAGTTGTCGAGACAAGACTGAAGATATTGCTTTTTTATTAGACTAATTAGGAGATAGAAAAACAAAAACAGGTGGATTAGACACAAGGTATATTTTCTCTGTTAACAGGAGTTTATCCAAGTTTGAAATGAGATCAAGTTTGAATGAAACCATGTCAGAGAGTGAATTCAGTTCAAATGGATCCAATAAAATGAAGATAATGATGATTTCCCATATCCAGATCCAGAGTTAAAGAAGAAAGTCAAAAAAGCAGATATTGTTCTACTTTCAAAAGATATTCTCAAGAGAACTGATGATACTGCTGTTGGGGAAGGAATAAGTCACAGGCAGCATACTGCCATGGTTAATAGTATAATTGCTAAAATGTATAATTGCTAAAGGTGGAAATATAGATGAATTTAAATGTTCGACCACTACAGCATTAAGAGCAGCAGATAAAGTCATTTATGATGAATCAAAGAGGATCAATGACCATTTGAGAAACTTCAGAAATAATAATAAGTACATTTAGTTCAACTCCATTTTGATGGAAAAGTATGTCATGAATATACTGATGGAAAAAAATTGGAAAAAGATCGAATAGCAATATTAATAAAGGGTAACATGAAAACGCACCTGTTGGGAATTCCAGCAATTTCTTCTGGAACTGGTGAAATTCAAAAAAATGCGATCAGAGATCGCATTTTTTTGAATTTCAGATCTTGAATTTCTTTAACCTTACAAACAACATACAAGCTGTTACATTTGATACAACCAGAATCAACAATGGAAACAAAAATGGAGCTGTATCTTTACTGGTAAATGAAGTTTTTCAGCGAGCAATTTTATCATTTGCATGCTGACATCATGTAAACGAGCTACACGTAACACATTTGTGGTAAAATTATCCAAGTAGTGTTACTTCTGGACCAAATAATATGCTGTTTAAAATATTAAAATTAGCATGGAATGATCTTGATGTAGAGAACCGGGTAGGGTTTTACAAAATTGGTTAACATTTTTGTAAAATATTATTGTACCCTAGTATTTTTTCAATTTTGAGATCTTTGATTTTTTTTTGACATTTTAAATATAAAGGTGTTGAGAAGATTGGCTATTCCAGATAAAACATGGCTTGGTCATCAAAAGCATGAAACTATTACGTTCTGCAGAAATATTATCACCCATGGGTCTCTAAAAATAGTAGCCCGATGACTAGATATTTTAATATGTAGTTATGTATACAATATGTACTATGAAGTAGTAATATATCTATGAAGTAGTAATATATAATTTTTCTTATTTAATTCTTTATAAAACAAAAATATGCATACTTTTGTTTATTGCATTATACCAATATACTTCTGATTTAATTTAACTTTTAGGATGGGGCTACAAGGAAGGACTACATTGAGCTGACAGAGCTTACACTTATGGCGCTTTCTGATGAAAAGTACAAGCTTCGTACACCCGGAACAATCCATCGTCCCCGTTTTATGGCATATGGAGTTGTAGGTTTATGATAGGAAAAAGTCCATAGTTAAAAAATTATAGCTTTATAGCAAAAAAAAAATGAATTTGTTATACATGATCAAATATTTAGCTTTTCAAAAAAATAAAAATGTATATTTTTATAGATATCTACTAACTAAAGCTCCAGATTATGATGGATGCAATACCCAGTCTGACAAATTGACTGGAAAATGAAATTACTGAAGTGGCAACTTTTGTGGCTGTTTTCTATACTACCTAGTTTCTCAAAGCTGAACTACCTGTTGTGGCTTCTCGTCAGGTTGGTACCAAGTTAACAAGTATGATTGTTTAACAATTTTTTGTTTATTCAGGATATGAGAGCTCTTTTGCAAATGAATATGTTTAAGGAGTACAATCTGATTTGGGCAGAATCAGTCATTGAATCAATCAAACGGCACACATGGTTTCTGGACCCTTACCTTATTGTTCTAGCCTTAGCTGATGAAAACTGTGAAGAAAGGGGTGAAATTGCTCAAAAACTATACAGCTTTGAATTTCGTAGCTTAGATAAATATTCGTTAGCCCGAATAAAAGCTAACATAGTGGTCCTCAATTCTTTAGACTTCAGTGGACCGAAGCCGCCAAGCTTAGTTGAATTGATCACAGATAACTCGTGGCTTTTATTCCTTATGATAGGGCAGAGTAAAAGTGACTGTCAATGGATGAAAACCCCGCCAGAATATTGGACTTGTAACAATTTCTACCTAAAATTTAAAGATACTGCTTTTAATCTTGCAGTTGTTAATGATTGCTCTGAAAGAACTGTTAAACTCATAAAGGACAACATTGATATTGCCTGAAAGGAAGAAAAAAGACAAGATTCACTTTTATTCTTGCACAATTACAAAATGAAGTATGTAGGAAAGAGCAATACCTCCAAGAAAAACAAAAAAAAACAATATAAAAATAAAACATAATATTTGTAAAAAATAAACTATTATTAAAAAATTTTTAAAATGAAATTGCTAGACGTTTTATGCAACATACCTGGTGTTTTTTCCAAATAACTTAACATAGTTACTATGTTGCGTAAAAATCGGAAAAAATTGCATAAATTTGCAATTTTATAAATAGATTTGCATGAAATATTTCAGATAAATAAAAACACCACGCATTTTTATTTGTTTCTTCTAACTTAGAAGAAACTCCGGAAAGAAAAAAAATTTAATTATTTTAGGTTTTATAACTTGTTCAAATATGCCAAAAATAGGCTTAAAAAAGTCTAAATTCAGGCAGTTGGGGCACTTAAGCAACCCCTAAAAATGGTCAAAGTTAAAAAAAAAAAATTCTATCAATAAAATAAGGGTCTGCGCAGCAGGTAAGACGTCATGGTACTTTAAATTTTTTCATGACCCCAAAATGAAACAGTCTAATATATAAATATTTTTAATTCTATTTAAATGTTGTCAAAAAGTAGAAATTAGTCTACACGATCTTTAGAAATAAGTTAAAAAGCAAGGTTTTTAACTAATCAATCAGTAACATAAAATTTTTAAAAACTCTGGACAACATCATAACCTCTCTAACTACAGTCCGATCAGTCTTCTATCTGTTATTGGCAAGGTCTTTGAGTCATTGATCAACAAATTTTTAACATCCCATCTTGAGTCAGATAGCTTATTGTCAGACAATCAATACGGTTTTCAATTTTCTCCCTCTATGGCTGACTTGCTAACTGCAATGATTGAAAGATTCTATTGCACATTAGATGAAGGCAGTAATGCAAGGCAATAGCCCATTGCTCTTAATATATCTAAAGCTTTCAATAAAGTTTGGCATGAAGGACTCCATAAGCTGGCTTCATGTGAAGTATCTGGGAAAGTTTTTGAGATTATTAAATCATTTCTTTCTAACCGCTTTATTAAAGTAATCCTTAATGACCAACATGAACTCTTCTTCATTTCCAGTAACTTTAAAGGTCAAACCTCTATCCTTGCTCTTGTTTTGTATCTTATCTAGATTATCTACACTGGCACTGTCTGTCCTGACAACCTTATATCTAAAGTGCCTATATTTGCTGATCAACTTTATACTTCTGTCTTGACAAAAAGTCTTCTCTTTTCAATCACTAAGAACAGGCAGTTGATATTGAATTTGATCTCACTACTGTAACAAAGTAGGGCTTGCAGTGGCTTGAGAGTTTTAAAATTCCATTTATATTCAACAAAACTCAGTTATTCACTGCAAACTATTATCGCAATACTGTCAATATTCCTATATTGATGAATGGCAACTCTCTCACTGAGTCCTCTACTTTACATTTTCATGGATTGTTGTTCACTAATGACCTCTCATGAAAACTATGTACAATCGATTGCTAATGTAGCATCTGCTAAAATTGCTTTTCTTTATCGTGCTTGTTATTTCCTTACTCTTGATTCCATTCTTTACCTCTACAAATCTCTGCTGTCATATTTTGGCTAGTTTTTCTAATAATCCTCTTTCTCTTCTAGACAAGGTTCAAAAGTGCATTGTAGATGCAGTTAGAAATGATCTATCTGCCGAGCGTGTGCCTCTCTCCCATTGTCGTAAAGATGCATTTCTTTCTCTTTTTTACAAATACTATAATGACGCTCTGCTCAAAGAGCAGCGACCATAATAATATTTATATAATTAGTTCATCATTTGCTTTGTTTGTCATTTTAGTACTTCTGATCCCATTCTCTACATCTATAAATCTTTTATCCATCCTAGTGCGTAATGCTGGTGTCATAAAGACAAGTACTTCTAACAACGCACTTTCTTTTATAAACAAGGTCTAAAATCACAAAGAAAATTTATTCAGATAACTCTAGATGCCAAGCATTTTTCTAGATGCAAAGTTTTTTGTTCATTGTTGAAAGGTTGCATTTGTTGAAAGGTGCACAGCTCTAACTAAAAATGAGACTTTTTGCAAACCCTGTCCCAGCTCCAGCCATGGCCAGAAAAAAAATTTATTGTACTTAATTTATTATAATTTAATGCTGGGATACATTTATATATTTTTAAACTCTAATTTATTTTCAACAAGATTGCAAGCAACCACTAATAAGTTGAGTTACTCTAAAATAGAGAATAAGTTAAAATACTAGAAAACGTATAACTGAAGACTTAAAAAGTTGTAAGTTGTATAAAAAAGGAAAATATGAAGATGGGTAAGAGTTATAAGATTTTTTTGATGTGCAAGGAAAAAAACTGGATTTATAAAAGAGAACAGATTTAAAATCAGCTGCTTATCCTTAGCGACAAAAAAGTGAAGATTATTTGATAAGATAAGAGTATAAAGTTGAGTCGTCAACTACTTTAGATTTCATTAAGATTGTTGTTTTAGATAAGAAACAACACAAGAGGTAGATTAGAAACAACACGTGTTGTTGATCATGATGATAATGATTATCACGATCAACAACCTGTATTTTTTCTCATGATGATGATGATGATTTATCAAGATCATCACCATCATGATGACCATCATTATCGGCCCTAATCAAATATCAACCTCGGTCACTTACTAAATGCAAAATCATGAGAAATTATTTATTATTTAAAGAATAGATTATTTTTTCAATATAGTTATATTATTATTCTTATTTATCAACAAAAAAAAAAAAATTTAGCATAAAAAGAAAAAAATGCCATCATAGCTTCAACAGAGAATGGAAAGTTATAATGGTATACCCTATAATTACACCATTTTTTCCAAAGGTTCATCTTAGCTAAGTTTCAATTTTTATGTGGTAGAAAAAAGAACACAAAACTTTGTGGGAGCACTTGGCACTAAAATTAACTAATAGTTTTATAAAAAAATTCTTTAAATAATGTTTTCAAAAAAAAGTTAACTATGTTTCTAAACACAACTAATAAACTTAAAACAAAAACGCAAACAGATGTATGTTCATACTGTTTACATTTCAAACATTAAAAAATTTTGAAAAAAAAACCTTTTATCAACTCTGCTAAAATATTGTCTATAAATTACGCAACGCTAAATTTCACAAATATGCAAAACAAAAAAGATCCAAAGTTTTCCCAACAGACAACATCAACTTTTTGCAATTATAATATTTTATATTTGTCATCGAACAAGATAATGTAAAAATGCTAGAATAAACTGATTAAGAAAAAGTTAAATAAAAGTACATAATACATAAGATAATAAAAAATTAAAAAAATAAAAAGATATATTTATATATGTATATCTTATATATTGTCAAATCTTTGATGTAACTTTTTAAAAATATCGTTTCCAACATGACTGTAAGCACCTATTAAATCGAAAATTAGAGTTAAGGAAAAGTTGAAGAGAAAATGAGAAAAAACTTTAAATCCCTAAATTATACCAATCAGGGAGATAAAAAACTGTTGCTATAGCTGGAGCGAATCTTAAAATGATACCTTTTCTCTTTTAAATAAGGTGTAAAAACACATTTTAAACATAGAAGGACCTGCTCTTGCAGCCAAGATTCAACCATTTTTACATCATCATGATGTTGCTTTTCTTTATATTTCGTATAAACTAGTGTTTATAGGAGAGCTATAACAAGAGCTGCTCTTAAGAGCTAGCGTCTCTTGTGGCATCTACTTAAATTCATTCTTGTGTAACTTGTCATGCTATTGAATCTCATCCTTTTACTGTGTCTGTTCCTAAGTGCAGTTAAAATTCTTATTTTCCTAGTCGTTTTTCTTTTCAATTTGCAACTTTTATATATTTTTCTGTTTCATATAATTTGCAATCTTTTAAGTTGACTGCTAATTGTTAATCCTTTATAAACTTCATCTTTTCTCTTCCAGTAACTTCCAACACTAAGCTTGCAGCCTTGTTGGAAGTGAAGATGTTTAAAAAAATAATAACAATAGAAGCAAAATAAATAAAGTATACAACAAAAATAAATAATAATAAATAAAAAAGTAAAATCTTAAAATGATAAAAATAAAATGGGTATAAAATATGCGTTTACATGATGTTATGTTTTTATCACACAAAAGATACGCTGTACAAATGTGATAGAAGCAAAACGGGTCAGGGTTTGATGGGCTAAAAATGACAACAAAAGTAAATTGGAATGTAAAATTATGACATGAATGAAAAAAACTTTTGAAATGCGATGATTTTGAAACTTAATATAGTAAATAAAATACTTTGATTAAATAAAAGACTTTTCATGTAACTTCTGTGCAAGTTCTTACAATTGCACAACATTTAAAAATTTTTGCATTATTTATTTTAACAGATTTGTACTTCAACCTTGTAACTCAATTGTTAACATTGTATTATAAAACTTTTTTTAATTTTTACTAAATAATATTACAAGTGCACAACAAAGTGCAAATGGATTTACAAACAATGTTTGTAGCTAAAAAATATTACAAGAAAGGAAATAAGTTAAAAGTAAGGTGTTACTGTGCCTTAGCTGAATTTATTTCATTAACCCTATATTTCAGTAACCTTAATTGTTCCAGATAACTTTATATGTTTTACAATTACGTATTACTTTTCAATACTGCAACCTTTCAACTCAATCACAACAGATCTATCTGACAGGAATTTGAAAAAGATGTAAAAAATTTCAAGTAGAAAATAACTTTAGCAGAAGCAAAATTAATTTTGAAGTAGTTTCAAAATTTTTCTAATAGTGTATCAACCAGTTTTTTAAGATGACATGGAAGAGTATTAGATTCAATAGATAGGTTAAAGAAAAAGTTGTTTGCAAATAGTTTTACTTTGGGAGAATCAATAAGATCAGACCCATACACAAGATGCAAAATGCTAGCCTTTATTAATGTCATTGTTAATTTTAAATTTTCATAAAATTAGATATTACATTTTTGAAAAGTCTCTGGAATCTAGCTTATAAGGTAAAATTAAAAATATAGTAATCTAAAAATAATAGACCTAAAGGAGAACATGAACTACCATTATGTTGGAACTATCAAGTATTAGTGAGATCATAGCATGGTTTAAAACACCCTAAGGAGAACAAGAAGAAACTGAACACAAACTAGGTTCAAAGACAAGACACAAATCAAGGAGTAATTAGAATTGTCTTAATAATAAGCGTGTGTATTACCATGAAATTCAGACTTTTTGAAATGAAATTGACTTATGAAGGTGATATTTTTGATTGGTTGCTATAGACATTTTATTTAAATAATTTAACATTTAAAAGGTAATTCTTAGCCACAGCTATAAATTTTAATGCTATTCTAAGCTGTAATAAATTAATACTAGAATAGGCCTAGCATGCATGTTTTATAAACTGTAGATGTACTTTGAATAGTCAATGTTTTCTTGCACTATTTTTTGTTTTTATAATTTATCACCTAAATAATTACCTAAAACTAATTACTTTAATACTTAACTGTTTTTTAAAAAAGATGGTTGAAAGTTCGATAAAAATTTATTCTAAAAATTACATGAATTTTAGAATAAAATTTTATCGAACTCTCTGTAACTAATAAAAGTATCTGGTTGTAAAGCAATATAATTACCCATAACAAATAAATAAAATAAATTATCAATTTTGCAGCTTCATATTGGTACTCATGCCAAATTTAGTGTATATAGAACTCATAAAAAATCTGCAACTAGTAAAATAGGTTGTTGCTAAGCAAAATTAGGTATCCATAGCAACCAAATATAAAATATTTCAACTTCATAAGAAGTGCGAATCTCATATTAATGCACAAGCTAATGATAGTGAGTATAGCACACATAAAATGTGTGCAACTACTAAAAATAGGTTAATGTTATACAAATTTAGGAATCCATAGCAACCAAATATAAAATATTTCACCTTTATAATAAGTGTGAATCTCATATTAATGCACACACTAAATATAGTGTATATATTACACTTAATAAATCTGCAACTACCAAATATAGGTTGTTGGTATGCAAACTTAGGTATCCATAGTAACCAAAACTAAAATGATCACTTTTATAAGAAGGGCTAAGGAGTAACGCTGAGTGATTAGGGTTGCCTGGAAAACAAGTCACAAAGTTGACTAATTGAGGAAGAGATTAAGAATGTAAAAAGTTATGAGCTTTAGAGATAACAAGGTCATTGGTACAACAGTACAACAATAATGACAAAGGAAAAAAAGGGCTTGGTCCATTTGGTAAGAAACAACATCAAAAAGAGTGCAGTCTTAGGAAGAAGGAAAACAATAATGAAAAGAAATAATGAAAACATCATTTACCAAAGAGGTGAATTGAATGAAATTGGAGGTCAAAAGTGAAGTGGAGGCAAAAGCATATAAAAGAATAGTCACAGGATTCAAACTTGAGCTCAATATAAATAATTCAATAGGTTTTTGGAACTTGTGACTAATAATTCAATCAGTAATTGGAATTCGTGACAAATGATTCAATAGGTCTTTTGAACTTGTTACAAATAATTCAAGTGGTAATTGGAATTTGTGACAAATAATTCAATAGGTTTTTGGAACTTGTGAAAAATAATTGAACTTGTTTGTAAGTATAGTATGGAATTATAGAGTCATTCCAAAAAAAAACCAATCCTTTCTTAGTCACAAAGATGAAACAAATCCAATTCAAACTAAATTCACAAAGAGCAAATAGATCTGGTAAATTTTGCAAAAAGAAATATTAAACTTATGAAAAGATACTTTTAAGATCACAAATATTTGAAAAGGATAAAACAATTAAGTGGTAATGTTATTGTTTTTTTGTGTGTGAATTTGTATATCACATATCAAAAAATGCAAAAATACAAAAAAAAAAAAAATATTACCACTGTAAGTATGGTATGTGACTCCATATGTCACAAACTATACTTACAAACAAATTTAATTGTCACCAGTTTCAATTACCAATTCAATTACTAGTCACAAATTCAAGTTTGAACCCTCTAACTATTCTTTTATATGCTTCCGCCTCCACTTCACTTTTGACCTCCAATTTCATTCAAATTTTGTGTGTGTGTGTGAGGTGTATTTAATATGTGTATTATTCAATAAACAGTAAGCGTATTATTTAATAAAGGTTGCATCATTCCTGCTTATCAAACCCAAGTTGCAATGAAGGGTACTTTAAATAACAAAGTCACCTTGTGAACCACTACATCTCTTGTAAACCACTACACCTCTTGTAAACCACTGCATCTCTTATAAACCACTACATCTTTTTTTTATATACCACTACATCTCTTGTATACCACTATACCTCTTGCATACCACTATATCTCTTGTAAACCAACGTTCTAAACTGTACAAACAATAGAACATGTTTGTACAGTTACGAACATATTCCATAACAAAGAATAATGTTTATTGCAATTATTTACCAGAAATCATTAAAAGTATAAACTTTGTAAAATAAAATTTAATATAAATAAAAACAATATATCTGTTATACTAATTTATTTTAAACCAAAAAAATTAATCATTCAACTTCGATTTGTTGATAATGTAAATAAAATAAATGATTTTAATTTAATAAATTAATAAAATTTACAGTTTTAAGGGTAAAATAGCTTTTTTTTATAATTTATTTCTAATTTAATAAAGTCCTTTTTAATAATTTTTATTTCTAAAAATTTTTTACTTGCTAGCTCTTAAAAGTCTTATTTTTTACTAAAATTTTTATTTAAATCATTTTTATTTTCGAAAGTTTTTGTTTTAAGAGTTACTGTTGAACTATTAATGTGGTGAAAAGCACCAGTACAGATTTGTTTTAAGAGTTATTGTTCAATTATTAATGTGATGAAAAGCACCAGTACAATTTTGTTTTAAGAGTTACTGTTAACTATTAATGTGATGAAAAGCACCAAATACAGCTTTAAGAACTAGGAATCAAAATATGATATTTACTTGCTATAAAAATAATTTGAGCTAAAATAAAAATAGCGATTCTACATAACATATTTCGGAAACTTCGATTTAGATATGGTCTCAAAGTTACCTTAAATTTGGACCGTAGAGAAGACTTTACTTCTAAACAATATTTTTCCCGCTTCGTACATCGTTTTTATATCACGACTATTATTATTGCTTTATCACCCAAAATAATTTTTTAACCACTCATTTGGCTTAAATTTATCTGGTCTTATTTTAGTATTTAGTTAATCTTTTTGCAATATTTTTCAATATATGATTTATCCGCTGATTTTCATATTATTACTAGTATCAAGGAACTTTTATGCTATATTATCTTACATTCATTACTCAGCTTTGTTTTAATTTTCACAGGCGCAATTTTCGTCTTTTATTATTATTCGGAGAATTTCTTATATCCTTCACTACATGTTTTAATCTTTACATTTTTGCAGTCGATATAAATATATGTTTTTTTCTACTTTCAAATATTACTTGATTTTTAGTTATGATTTTAAGATGCGCGGGTTGTTTCATTTTCTTACACTTTAGATTGGTTAACAAAATTCGAATGAAGTATCTATGACAGCGTTAGAGTTTTAGAAGACTCTTCTATGTTTTATTTTATTTTAAAAGAGTTTTTAATAGGGTATGTTGCCATTTGATTGTTTTTGGTTTATTTGTGCTGGAAGTACCTTTGTGGTTTAAATCGTTGACATATTGCATGGTCTTAGGGGAAAATTTAATAGTATTTTCTGTTTGCACACTTTAGTTGTTTTAGTTTTGTTTCTGGTGTTTTTATTTGAATTTTAATTTATAGTGCTTAGTTTTTTCTACCAGTGGTATGGTAAGTGATTTATTTAACTATTTATATTGTGCAGTAGATCAACACTTTTTATATCATATCATCAAAAAATTATTAGTGTTTTACAAATTTGGGTATGGTTGGGTTTTGGCTATTTGTAGTGAATCCTTTTTTACTGCAGTATGGAATAGGCATAAGTCGCGGGGTAAAGCATAAGTGGCGATGACGTTTGTCTGACGGGATAAACTAGTTATAAGTGCTGATCCTCATCGAAACGCCAGTAATAATAGACGCGACTCTGAGAAAATGTTTATTACTTAATCACTACACAAATTATGTTTACACATTGGCATGAATGTTTTTTTTCCATTCTGAGGCCTTTCATTATTGTTTGCATACTTTTTATTTTTAATGTATTTTTTGTTTTATTTATTTTATGTTTGGTGATATATTTTTTGTTTATCTTAGTTTATATTAGTATTTATATAACATTTTATTTTTCTCCTTTATTCTAGTGTACTTCATTTCTTCCCTCAGGCGTTTACTGCTCGTGTGTGACCATTCGGCAAATTTTATATATGTCAGAATTATATATATGCCAAAGTTTATAAATAAAAAATAGCGATTCTACATAACATATTTTACATAACATATAGCCAATCATAAAAAATGCAATAAAGACAGAATGGAGGCCTGGTAACCATGGAAGCATTTTATTTTTGTAATTTTAATAATGTGTTTTTGTGCAAAACTGTAAGGTTTTTTGAGGATTTTCATAAATTCCGCAAACAAATAATTTGCATAAATGATCAAATTAATTATAATGCATTTGGATGTTGGGAATTAATTATATTAAAAACTTCCATTGTAAAAAAATCAAAAGTTAAAATGAAATGTTATCTATATAAAATTATTATCTATGTAAAATATTATCTATGTAAAATTATTATCTATGTAAAATTGATGACCTTGGAATGAAAACCTCAAATGTCACAAATGATCTTTTTTTCAGGAGAGCATTTAAACTGAATTTCATGGTTCCACTAATATATATGACTATCTTTTAAATGTCAAATCATAGAACCACATTTTGCGCACTAAATAAGTATAACTAATATTATTATTTAAGTATGCGTAATTAAATATTGATTAAAAAGTTAGTGACATTTGAGGTTTTTCCAAAAGATTTAAACTTTTGCTGTTTTTGCTTCAAAATACGGAGAAATTTCACTATAAAAGGAGAAATAAAAACAACAAAATTTATTATTATTTTTTTCTTTTAGCTTATAAAGTGGAAGAAAAAGATCTTATGAATATTTTTTACTTTTTTAAGTAACAAAAAAAATAAAAATAAAAATAATTAAAAGATAAAAGCATGAAATACAAAACATTTTTAGTAAACTGAAATATTATATCGAAAATACTGTCTCAATTAAATATGAATTTTAATCTATATCAGTTAATCCCTCTCTACCTTCCTCGTCAGCATCTACCGTATCGTTTTCACGAGGCAAATTTTCATAAATGTTGGCCTTTTGAAGATTTTGTAAGTATTTACTTAGTTTTATGACATAACTTTGCCAACATTATCACTGTCTATTTTATATATTCTGACTTGTCTTAGCTTGAAGTTTTTTCTATAATTTGCCCTAAAGTAAGGCTTAAGCATGTCTTTTATATTAAAAAAGTCTTCCTGTTTTGGTTTTTTGGGGATGAGGGGTTTTGGTGTTTTCCTTACTTCGAGGACAACCTTATCCCAGGTCTCGGGGATGTCTGCCAAGATTCTTTTTCTGGCATTGCTAAACAGATGTAAATCTGCATTATTTGGCAAAAAGGAGTGACCTCTTATAGGAAAAATATGAACTACACAACCAATTTTTTGTACATGTACTACAGTATACCAAAACCAAACCACAACAAAATTCTTATTTTATCCAGAACACCCGTCACTCAAAGTATTTAAGGTTTTTGTACCCTGTGGTAAATGTTTATTTAACCAGTGGAGCAACATTGATGTTACTTCATTTTGCCCACGTTTTGCCACTTCTTCATAATAAGAATACATGAATACATCATTTCGAGCTATATCATGTATCCCAAATACATAATATTACAACTGCCTAGAATAGAATACAGCATTTGTAACCATATTTTGCAAAGGCAAATTTTGCATGAAGTCAAATGATATGGCAGTTATATCAGTAGAAGAGCTCGCTAGTAGTTTTAAACGTCGCTTTTTATTTGTACACTTTTGCGCTCTTGCCAAATGGAGCTTGTGTTCTATCTCCAGTTTTTGTTTGTCTTCTTCAAGAAAATCAAAAACTTGAAGTTTTGTTTTAACTGAATCACAGTATGAACATGTATCGCTGCGAGGGGATACAAAGGATAGATTGTATTTGGTTGTAAAAGTTCTGTAGTATGTAGCATATTTTAATTGGATTTTGTAAAATTGAAAGAAGAGTTCGTGCATTTTTTTTATGCTTAATGTCTCTGGAAGGTATCTTACATTTTTATTTTTGGTAAAAGAAAAATGGCTTTGAAGGCCTTTGAAGGATTGAATATGAATGAGCTGTATCATTTGATCAGGTTCAGCATGTGGGCGAATATTATGTTTTCCTCTTTTATCTTTCGGGGCTAATCCTGTACTTGTGATGTGATTTTGAATACGTCTCAGTCGAGGATGAGAAATACCATGAATTGATAAAAATGCTTTCATACAAATCTCATAGCTAAGACCATAATTTGAAGATTTTATCTAAAACAAATAAGAATAATTTTTATTAAGAATGATGAGGACTTGTATGTATTTTATAAGACGCATCAGGAATAATAATACTGACCTTATACTTGTTAGATGCAGGATGCATGTAAATATCATCGTTAATAGGAATTACATCTTTCAAGTTCCTTTTTATTCTTGAACGTCTTCTTTTTATATTTATCACTTCAATACAACCAGATAAATAAACACCTTATTCATTTTTAGTTTCCACTTTGTAAAACATATCGAATACTTCCGCTCTGATATCTGCATTCACTCTTTCAAAACAGTGTAATTTCTAGCACCTAAATTAACCAAGTATACACAATAAAAAAGAGGTTTAATTTTTTATTTTGAATAAATTTCTCAAGGAAAACTTGTTCTACAAAAGTTATTATATATAAAATGCATATATATATATATATGTATATATATATATATATATATATATATATATATATATATATATATATATATATATATATATATATATATATATATATCAAAAATAAATCAATATATTTTTACTTTAATAATAACTGTAAATATATACAATCGTGCGGGACATTTACAAACAGTTATAAACTGATGACGTGTAAAGACCTATGATGGTATAAATTATAGCATAATAATGATAATAATAAGTAATAATAATAACATTAATAGTGATAAGTGGTAATAACAATTTTAAATAGAGTAATATAAAAAGTATAATCTGAATATATATTTTACTATATACAGATATATATTTTACTATATATTTATCTATATACATAATAGTGATAATCATTAATAATAATGCAAAATAAAAAATATAAAAATCATAATAACATCAATAACAAAAAAAAACAGGTAAAAAGAAGGAAAGAAAATGGAGAGAAGTTTAATGACTTGAAAAGAAAAGTCAAAGAAGGAGTAGTCCTGGGAGAGTTTTGTTATGTACCAGAATATTTTAAGCATGAGTATTTTATGAGGAAATAGAAATATTGAATATGCATTAAAGTATAATAAAAAGAATTGATAAAAAAAAAAAAAATTGTTATAAAGAATTAAGCGGGGCGATTGCACAGAAAATAGTTTATTGTTTATTAATTACATGGTTTTGAAACAATGCCACAAATTTTAGAGCCATATAAACTGTACAAGATGATGAAAATGAGGGTATTTGGTTGTGACTAAATGAACTTTTATATATTTTTATGCTATATTTTTAAAGTTTTATATATTTATTTTTATTTTATGAGTTTTATATTTTTATTTCTATTTTTTGGTTTTATATTGTTATTGTTATTTTTTATTTTTATTTATGAGTTTTATACTTTTAGTAAGGTAAGTGTGGGTATTAAGGCCCTGCGGGTAATAAGGCTCACTAATCCAAACTTAGGGAAAAAATAAATTGTGAAACTTTTTTTCGACATTAAAATATTAGAGTTATCTGGTTTTATCACTGGCAGCAAAATAAAATCAGCATTTCTTTACATTTTCATTTTTTTAAGTGGGCCTTAATACCCATACTTACCTTATATAAAAGTTTAATTATAGAGAATAGCTTGGCGGTGATTGCATAACTGATAGTTCATTGATTTTTTTTATTAAGGATTAACTTTTTTACATGGGTTATGAAGGCATTTCTATTTGTTATTTTAAAGAAAATTTTTTTTAGTTTCAATAGGAAAAGAGTTCCAACAGTGAATTGATTGATACTTTATTGACTTTATACCATACTTATGTGTTTGTTTTAAAGGCATAGAGAGACTACAATAAGATACAGTCCTAAGTTTATAACTATGAATATCATTTGTGAATTTAAAGTAGCTAGTGAAGCAGCTGGGCTTAATATTGTGAAAAATGTCCCATACAAGAACACAGTTTGATAAGTAGATAACTTCGTCAAGCTTTAAAATTTTAGAAAGATTATATAGTATGTCAGAAGTAAAGTGAATTATTTTTAAAGATTTATTCTGGAGATTTAGAAGGTTTTTTTTATAATTAATTGAATTTATTCCCCATATCTGACAACCATAGCGTAGATGGGAGTTAAAAGTAGCATGCCAAATATTCACAAGGGTTTCGTAGTTCACAAAATGCCTTATTTTGGTAAGCATTCCATTTGCTCGACTTAGTTTGTTTGAAATGGGTTTAATTTGTTGAATGAACAAAAGATTTTCATCTAATAATATGCCCAGATATTTTATTATATCTACAATATTTAGTTTTTGGCCACTAATTCTAAAGTTAAGTTTTTTGGTAAATTTTTTGCCTTGACGTTTAAATAGAACTAATTCAGTTTTTTGATATTCAAAGATATTTTGTTTGATCGCAACCATTGAATCAGTGATGCCAGGTCATAATTTAGGTACTTATTTAGTGTTTTTAAAGACTTATTTACTATCGCAAGGTTAGTGTCATCAGCAAAATGGTACACCTTTGAGTATTTAATACAAGTGTTTAAATCATTTATGTAGATAAGGAAAAGAAGGTGACCCAGAGTTGAACCCTGAGGAACTCCTATAAACGTAAACTTAGTAGTGAATGAGATATTATCAATAGTAATACTTTGTGGACGACGGTTTAGATATGACTTAAACCAGTTCAGAGCAATTACCCTTACACCATAATGATACAGCTTTGATAATAGAATTTCTCAATCAATCAATCAATAATTTATTTCTGAAATAAGATTTCACACTCAAGGATGTTTACAAATAGTAAATTTACTAATATAAAGTGAACACATGCTAATACTAATAATATCTAATTCAAATAAATATAATGCTAATTTTCATAATATATAATAAAAATAATAAACTTTATAACATAAAAATAACGGTGTTAATAATAGCTTTATAACATAAAAATAACGGTGTTAATAATACCACTAATAATAATAACAATAATAATATAATAATAATAATAATAACAGTAATAACAACAACAATAATAACAATAATAATAATAATAACAATAATAACAAAAATAATAATAATAATAATAATAACAATAATAACAATATTAATATTAGTAGTAATAGTTAAGAGTAGTTAATAATAGTAATGTTAACGGTGTTAATAATAGCTTTATAACATAAAAATAACGGTGTTAATAATACCACTAATAATAATAACAATAATAATATAATAATAATAATAATAACAGTAATAACAACAACAATAATAACAATAATAATAATAACAATAATAACAAAAATAATAATAATAATAATAATAACAATAATAACAATATTAATATTAGTAGTAATAGTTAAGAGTAGTTAATAATAGTAATGTTAATATTTATAGAAATAACAATAAGCAATAGTAATGACAACAAAATATATAATAGAAATGAAAAAAAAATTAAAAAAAATAAAAAAATAAAAATTAAAAAAATACTAAAGACAACAAAAATTGATTATAGAAATTATAAACACTAACTATATTTTTTTAATAAAAAGTAGAATAATCTAGTTTTAAAGGTTGAGAATGAGTTGAGAGCTTTTAGTTCATAAGAAAGGTTGTTCCAAGTTTTAATGCTTTGATATTTTATAAATTTATGTCCGTATTTATGAGAGCAGTGTTTAGAGACAGACAGGTTTAAATTACTATTGGAACAAAGGTGATAACGAGTGTTGGCACTTTTGGAAAAGAAATTGATGAAAATTAAAGGTAGGTTATTGTGTTAGTGGTTCCAGACAAATTGGGAGTTTGAAAATTGAATATAGTCACATAGTTTTAATACTTTAGAAGTTAGATAGAGCACATTAGAATTAAATTTAATATTCTGAAAAAAAAAAATTTTTAAAGCCTTGTTTTGGAGGTGGGATAACCTAATAAAAGCTTGTTGATGGGGCTGCCCCCATACTTGGCATGCATATATAACATGTGAGCCAAAAATAGCATGGTATATGTTCAAAAGTGTTTCAAGATTAACATAATGGCGAACTTTGGCCAACATACCATTAGATCTACTTAGTTTCATTGCTAAGTCTTCACAGTGGGATAAAAAGGAAAGATTTGAATTTTTATACCAAGATATTTAATTGAGTTAACAGGTTCAATTTTTTTGCCACTTAATCTAAAGTTCATATGTTTATAGATTTTTGTTTTATTTGATTTAAAGACAATAAGTTCAGTTTTATTAGAGTTTAGAAAAAGTTTCTTGGAGCGAAGCCACTGAACTAGATTTGCAAGATCATGGTTAATGTTTTTGTTAATTTTTTTTAAGGATTTATTAATTAGCCTTAGGTTAGTGTCATCAGCAAAGTGGTAAACAGTAGCAAACTTAATGGACGTATGAAGATCATTAATATAACAAAGGAAAAGCAGTGGTCCCAATACTGAACCCTGTGGAACACCATTAAACCAGTGACAAGTTTTTTTAATATATATCATCAGGTACTAACACAACTTTTGATGCAGGTGCTAGTACTTCGCAAGATGTTTCAGAAAAATTGGTAGATATTTTATCAGACCAGTCTGAAATATCTTTAGCGTCTTTATCTTTTGATGTTTCAAATTCTGAAGTTTCTGCTGTCCTATTACCGGACAGCCATGAAAAAGATTTTGAAATGAATTTGTCTCAAGAGTCTTCGTTAGCTTCTAATGATTTTGTTTTAGCTTCGAATCCGCAATTGCATAAAGCACAACAAGACATAACTGATGTGGTTATTGTTTCCGACGACCCGGCGTTATGGCCTATTTCGTTTAATGAAAGAGAAAGAGTAATTTATTGTTTGAAATTAACAAAGTTGATTTATTGACATGATTTATTGTTTGAAATTAACAAAGTAAGTAAAGTTATGCAGAATCCCTCGGCAGATATTTCTGTCATGATAAAATTGGTGGAAACTACGAAAATTTTTTTAGAATCATTCAGAAGTGATGAATCATTTGAAGCGATTATTAAAAAATCTGAAGAAATAGCTATAAAATTAGGTACTGAGCCAGTATTCCCTCAAGTGCGGCTTAGCCGAAAACGACGTTTTTTTGATTATGAAGGAACTGATACACCTCTAAATGGAAAGTCTAAATATAAAGTAGATTTTTTTAATGCAATAATTGATGTTGCATTAGTAAGCTTAAATGAAAGATTCAAAATGCTTGATTCATACAATTAGGTTTTTTAACCCGTACCATATTAGGTTTAACCCGTACCATATTAGGTTTTTTAACCCGTACCGAAAAAATGCGAAGTTTAGATGCAAATGAATTGTTGAATGATTGTAAAAATTTAGAAATATCACTGAGAAATCCTAGTACAGAAGAATCGGACATGAGTCATGAAGAGTTATACTCGGAAATAAATACATTTTTAAAAATGGAAGCTTCGGCGGAATCAAAAGATGCACTGGAAATTTTGAAGTATATTACGGCAAATTCTTTAATCGAAATTTTTCCAAATTTATTTATTGCCCGACGAATTTTACTAACTTCCCCTATTTCAGTGGCAAGCGCAGAGAGGTCATTTTCCAAATTAAAACTCATAAAAAACTATTTACGTTCCACTATGGGTCAAGACCGCTTATCTGCATTAGCTTTAATTTCCATTGAAAATAAAATAAGTCGGTCATTGGACTGTTCTGATTTAATTGATGAGTTTGCGTCTTTAAAAGTCAGAAAGGTTAAGTTTTAAGTCAATGTAATCAATCCTCCTAAAATCTGCGAAAAAAATAAATGGTATCGCATTTTGAGTAGTCTTATTAGTGCATCTTCATCCAAAATAAAAAAAATACTAAATGTACATTTAAAACCTATGTGCGTTTTTCGCTTCGTTACGTTCTAATAAATATCCAAAACACAATAGAACACAAGAATTAAAAACTCAACTAATATAATAGAAAACTTGCCTATGGCCTCGCATATGGTAAATCCGCCACTGTTTGTAAGTGTGTGTGTGTGTGTGTGTGTGTGTGTGTGTGTGTGTGTGTGTGTGTGTGTGTGTGTGTGTGTGTGTGTGTGAGTTTGTGTTTGTGTGTGTGCGTATGCAAATTACAATATATATGTATATGGAAATATTTATAAATGTATATGCAATATATATAAAAAGTTAGGTTGGTCAACGAATCCTTACATATTTTTAAACAAGTTTCTGTTGTTAGAAATTAGTTTACTTAGCAAAATATTTTGTAATAAAAAGACTTTTAATTAAGTTGCCTTTTCTTTAATATTGATACTATAAGTAATTTTCTTGAAATATATAAAAGAAGAAATTGTAAATGAAAATAGGAAATATTAACAAAATCTCCATCTTTAAAAAAGTTGTACAAACAAATATGCTTTTAGAAAACAAGAATACTCTCTGGTTTTCTTTAAAAAAAATATTATTTTGATTTTTAAATTTTCAAAATAAATAGTCGTATTTAATTGCATTACAATTAGCCAAAATGAGCTTTGCGAGTTTTTTTGCTTCCAAAAAGTTCGATAACTGCATCAAAGTCTAATTTACTTGTAAAAGGCGTCTCAATTGGCAGTCTCCCCAAATTATAAAGTTGATCTTAACACATTGTTGAACGTAAAATATTTTTATATTCAACTCATTTACTCCAAAGTTTTTTAAACATTTATTAAAAATTGTCTGACGTTTTTAATGTATTTTTGAGTAATTTTTAGTAATACTTTTTAAAAACGTGATAAAAAAGTGATAAAAAAGAAAAAACCAAAAGCTTGCATGAATAAATAATATTAAAACGTATTCTAATTGATTCACTAAAATAAATTACAGTAATTCGAACTTAATGTAAAGAGTCACTCAAAATAAGTTACTCAAAAACTCTATAAGTTTTATTCGCATAAATTTGCTAAAAACAAGCCTCATAAAAAAAAAAAAAGGAACCTTATAAGTCCAAGGGTTTATCACCAATTTCACTAAATGACACAAAAGGGCTAAACAAGTGCAAAAAAAAAAAAGAAAAAAATTAACAATCTGTTATCATCACCAATGTCATAAAAAATAAATTTGAAACTGTATCTAAATGAGGAAATAAACAAAAAGCGTATTTTTTAAAAAAAATAAATAAAAATGTTTTAAATGCACTTTTTTTGAAGTCCTATTAATGTATATTTTAAGCACTTTTTTTGGCAACAAGTTTACATTCATTTAAAATTGAATTCTAGTTGTTTCTCAATAATAAGAGATCATCAATTTTTAAATTTAAAACCTCCACATCTAAAGTTACATCTCTGGCTTGCAGAACTGTGCGATGGTTGTTAAAAATTTAAATTAGGTGCTCGTGAGTATGATGCACTCAAATGAACCCAAGTATTTTTCAATACTTTTATTATTTGATCGAGTCTCGGCAGTCACATTTAGCCTTTAAAGTCTCTTTAAAGTCACATTTAGCCTCTTTAAGTCTGGGGTAGCACTTTATAAACCGGGAGTATGTTCTGCAAAAGGTTTAACACTGTCCTAACTGACCAACGTGTATCTGACATGTTATGCAAAGAGCATTCAATGTTTTCTCATAAAATTTGCCATCTTTGCGGGCTAGAGCTGAAAAAGTTATAAATCTTTTGCGCAACACCAAAGAAGTTTATAACCTCTTCATAACACTCTGTGGTATAGATACCACTTAGATTTAAGCTATGACAAGCACATGGAGATAAAACTGACAATGGTTTCTCTTTAATAATATCTGCTTGAGCTACCTTATACTGGTCGTTTATGTTGCTGCCTTTGTCATAACCTTGATCGCGACAGTCTACCATTGTGTATATTGTGATTTTTAATATCACTGCAAATTAATTCGGCAATGGCTTTTCCCGTTTTCTGATTAAAGTCAACAAACTCTAGAAATCGCTCTTGAACTTTCTTCATTAAACTAAACATATTGCAATATAAATACAGTTTGTTCCATATGTGCTGAATTAGGGGTTGCATCAACAAGTATTGAATATTATCTTGCTGCTTCTCGTTCACTTAGAAAAACGTCTTATACTTTTTTGGCACAACACTCTATAAACTTATTTTGAATTTTCGGTAAAAAGGTAATTTACTTGTCGTCTTCTCTTTAATTTTTGCAACTTCATAACTTTAATTTGCAACTTCATAACTTTGCTCAGATGTTCTTAAACTTTGCTTCAGATGTTTAAGACACAATCATAATGGTTCATCAATTCTAATATGCCTAAAAAATTTCTATTTGCTATAACGCCAACTAAATCTCAACCTTTCTCCAAATCCCAAACCTTGTTTGGCTAGAAACAGTGTGACATCTAAAATTGGAGAAAAACCTGTTTTCAGTGTAATGCCTGATTTTTAATGTTCTGAAGAAGCATAATATTGAAAGTGGAATCAGAGTCAATACTGTTTTCCGATTGCCGCTATTTAATATAACAATATTTATGGTTGCTGCTGTTTTGATGCTCTAGAATTTTGTCGTGTAATTTTTTCCAATTCCTTTGAAAACAATGCCCAAATATAGTGATTAAGCATGAGTCCACAAGTCTACAATTTGTTCAACAAGGTTGTTGTTATTACTGAAATTAACTTCTACATGATGATATTGATTTTCTAAATTTTTCTCTTTTGAAGACACTGAAAGTTCATAACTTTGAGTTTATTTTTCCTTTTTTGAGTTCCAGATTTGTGATGGTAGTTTATTTTTTATTAGACTACTAAATAAGATTTTATATTTATTAGCATTAATTGTCATTCCAGTAAATAAAACATTTTGTATATGATTGATATGAATATATCGATGTATTAAAAAGTAATATGTGTAACAACTTTTCTTAAACATTAGCGTAGCGAGGGAAGACCATCGAAGAAATGGCTCCGGGCGCAAAGGCTTCAAGGGGCCCAAAAAAATTGGGGGGCAAAAGATAAAAAAGGCAACTTTAACATAAAAAGTTTCTCAAATTTTATTGTAAAAAAAGGCGCTTTTTCACTTTTGCCCCGGTTGCAAAATATCTTCGTCGATGTTCTTTAGCGTCGTATATTTTAAAAATAGCAATTTTTATTATTGAATATTTTATACATTATAAACATGAGTTTCCAATCATCCGCTTTTCTAAGGGAACTGGTAAGGAAACAGAAAAATAATCACGTGAGCATGCGCAGTTTTCCTTTGGACAATTGATAAGCTTTTGTTATGCATGCTCACGCGATTATTTAAATCGTTTTTACAGATCCACTCTTTTCCATTGAATTTTCTGTATTTTATGTAAGCAAAATGACTGATGTTAACAAAGTTTGATACAAAATCACGCCTTTTCTTTCCCGTTTCTGTAGAAAAACGGATGAGTGAAAACTTTTCTTAACAAAAATCCATATACAACTGATAAATTTATAACATAAATATAAACTAAACTGTAGAATCAAATAGACACTCTTTAACATTCATTGATTTTTATTTTAAAATACCAAATTATTTTAAAATAAGTGATTTAAAGTAAAAGATCTTAAACTTAAAGTACTTACCCAGGACAAAAAGTTCTATAGAACTTCTATAAACTTTTGAAACATACGGTCTATAGAAATTTTATAGAATTCTATAAAATTTCTATAGAATGTCTATTAATTTCTATAGAAAATGCTATAAAACTTTATTTTCTTTAAAATAAAAAGTAGAAAAAAAAGTTCTATTGGAGTTTCTATAGAAATTCACTGAGATTCTATAGAATTTTTATAGAATTCTATAGAATTTCTATAGACCATATGCTCCAAAAGTTTATAGAAATTCTATAGAACTTTTTGTCCTGGGTAAACATTACAAACTATACTTGCTACCAAATAATGTGTTCGAAGTATTTTCTACATAATTTTTTTTTTATATATTTACTTTTAGATAAATTTCCGAATAAAAACTAACTTATAAAATTGTTTTGATCAACAAAGCTGAAGTATACAGTTTGTTTAAACTAAATGCAATTTGTATTTATTTTGTATATATAAATGCAATTTGTTTAAAAAAGCAATTATAATACTTTATAATTGATAAGTCCAGGCCCTTGAACATAGTTGGGCCCCAGGAAAGTGTACCCCTCTATCCGACCAAATATATATATATATTAGGGTAGGCCACAGTCCGACCTATATTTTTCAAAGTATCACTTTTTCTAGTAGCTGCATAAAATATTGTTCCTTTCACTATAAAAATCATTTTTTGTTATGAAAGTGTTTATGTAGCTCATCTCTAAGTTCTGCCGAATTTCATTTTAAGTTTCAGTTATATGAATAAATCCAAAATACAAAACTTCCATTACTTCTGTTCCGTTTTTTAATTTGTTCGGCATAATATTTACTAATGACGGCATATTTCTATTGTATTTCATGTAAACAAACAATACACGCGACGCATTCTTGTTTATTTAAAAATAATGTAAGGAACATAATCTACTGCAGCATGCAGCAGTGTTTTATCTATTTTAACTTATTTGTTGTATTTTGATTCGATTTATTCTTTTTTTTTCTAAATATTTTGCATAAGTAACAGCCGCTAAATCATAAAGTTTACGTACAAAAAGAAATGTAAGTAAAATTCTTTTTTATATAATTAAATACCATGAAATTTTACGATACTTAAAGATTTTTGATTTAAAATAAAATAACTTGTTATTTTCAAACAACATAGTTAGCTTAGATGTGTTTAAAGATAATTTAAAAAACAAGGTTAATAAAAAAAACGAAGAAGCACGTATCATAACACTAATATATTTTTTAAGAAAGCAACTAAATTTATTAATTTATAACTAAATTCATCTTTCCATTCGTTTTTAAGAAATGAAGATCTTTTACGTTTTATTATTTTTCTAGCAGTCATAAAATTTAATTCATTTTAACATTTTAACATGGCATCGCATACACAAAAAAGAAAAGAGAATTTGTCTGTAAAAAATAATTTGACTGAGTCAATTAAAAAGAAATATTCAAAAGTATTGAAATCGACAAATGAAATATGGTTAGTTGGATATCCGCTGGCAGATATTAATACCAGTTCTCTGCCTACTACTAGAGATGTCTACAGATTTTTTAGGTTTATACTATTTAAAGATTTTTATGATTAATGTTCTTTAGCGTCGTATATTTTGAAAATAGCAATTTTTATTACTGAATATTTTATACATTATAAACATGAGTTTCCAATCATCCGCTTTTCTAAGAGAACGGGTAAGGAAACAGAAAAATAATCACGTGAGCATGCGCAGTTTTCCTTTGGACAATTGATAAGCTTTTGTTATGCATGCTCACGCGATTATTTAAATCGTTTTTACAGATCCACTCTTTTCCATTGAATTTTCTGTATTTTATGTAAGCAAAATGACTGATGTTAACAAAGTTTGATACAAAATCACGCCTTTTCTTTCCCGTTTCTGTAGAAAAACGGATGAGTGAAAACTTTTCTTAACAAAAATCCATATACAACTGATAAATTTATAACATAAATATAAACTAAACTGTAGAATCAAATAGACACTCTTTAACATTCATTGATTTTTATTTTAAAATACCAAATTATTTTAAAATAAGTGATTTAAAGTAAAAGATCTTAAACTTAAAGTACTTACCCAGGACAAAAAGTTCTATAGAACTTCTATAAACTTTTGAAACATACGGTCTATAGAAATTTTATAGAATTCTATAAAATTTCTATAGAATGTCTATTAATTTCTATAGAAAATGCTATAAAACTTTATTTTCTTTAAAATAAAAAGTAGAAAAAAAAGTTCTATTGGAGTTTCTATAGAAATTCACTGAGATTCTATAGAATTTTTATAGAATTCTATAGAATTTCTATAGACCATATGCTCCAAAAGTTTATAGAAATTCTATAGAACTTTTTGTCCTGGGTAAACATTACAAACTATACTTGCTACCAAATAATGTGTTCGAAGTATTTTCTACATAATTTTTTTTTTATATATTTACTTTTAGATAAATTTCCGAATAAAAACTAACTTATAAAATTGTTTTGATCAACAAAGCTGAAGTATACAGTTTGTTTAAACTAAATGCAATTTGTATTTATTTTGTATATATAAATGCAATTTGTTTAAAAAAGCAATTATAATACTTTATAATTGATAAGTCCAGGCCCTTGAACATAGTTGGGCCCCAGGAAAGTGTACCCCTCTATCCGACCAAATATATATATATATTAGGGTAGGCCACAGTCCGACCTATATTTTTCAAAGTATCACTTTTTCTAGTAGCTGCATAAAATATTGTTCCTTTCACTATAAAAATCATTTTTTGTTATGAAAGTGTTTATGTAGCTCATCTCTAAGTTCTGCCGAATTTCATTTTAAGTTTCAGTTATATGAATAAATCCAAAATACAAAACTTCCATTACTTCTGTTCCGTTTTTTAATTTGTTCGGCATAATATTTACTAATGACGGCATATTTCTATTGTATTTCATGTAAACAAACAATACACGCGACGCATTCTTGTTTATTTAAAAATAATGTAAGGAACATAATCTACTGCAGCATGCAGCAGTGTTTTATCTATTTTAACTTATTTGTTGTATTTTGATTCGATTTATTCTTTTTTTTTCTAAATATTTTGCATAAGTAACAGCCGCTAAATCATAAAGTTTACGTACAAAAAGAAATGTAAGTAAAATTCTTTTTTATATAATTAAATACCATGAAATTTTACGATACTTAAAGATTTTTGATTTAAAATAAAATAACTTGTTATTTTCAAACAACATAGTTAGCTTAGATGTGTTTAAAGATAATTTAAAAAACAAGGTTAATAAAAAAAACGAAGAAGCACGTATCATAACACTAATATATTTTTTAAGAAAGCAACTAAATTTATTAATTTATAACTAAATTCATCTTTCCATTCGTTTTTAAGAAATGAAGATCTTTTACGTTTTATTATTTTTCTAGCAGTCATAAAATTTAATTCATTTTAACATTTTAACATGGCATCGCATACACAAAAAAGAAAAGAGAATTTGTCTGTAAAAAATAATTTGACTGAGTCAATTAAAAAGAAATATTCAAAAGTATTGAAATCGACAAATGAAATATGGTTAGTTGGATATCCGCTGGCAGATATTAATACCAGTTCTCTGCCTACTACTAGAGATGTCTACAGATTTTTTAGGTTTATACTATTTAAAGATTTTTATGATTAATGTTCTTTAGCGTCGTATATTTTGAAAATAGCAATTTTTATTACTGAATATTTTATACATTATAAACATGAGTTTCCAATCATCCGCTTTTCTAAGAGAACGGGTAAGGAAACAGAAAAATAATCACGTGAGCATGCGCAGTTTTCCTTTGGACAATTGATAAGCTTTTGTTATGCATGCTCACGCGATTATTTAAATCGTTTTTACAGATCCACTCTTTTCCATTGAATTTTCTGTATTTTATGTAAGCAAAATGACTGATGTTAACAAAGTTTGATACAAAATCACGCCTTTTCTTTCCCGTTTCTGTAGAAAAACGGATGAGTGAAAACTTTTCTTAACAAAAATCCATATACAACTGATAAATTTATAACATAAATATAAACTAAACTGTAGAATCAAATAGACACTCTTTAACATTCATTGATTTTTATTTTAAAATACCAAATTATTTTAAAATAAGTGATTTAAAGTAAAAGATCTTAAACTTAAAGTACTTACCCAGGACAAAAAGTTCTATAGAACTTCTATAAACTTTTGAAACATACGGTCTATAGAAATTTTATAGAATTCTATAAAATTTCTATAGAATGTCTATTAATTTCTATAGAAAATGCTATAAAACTTTATTTTCTTTAAAATAAAAAGTAGAAAAAAAAGTTCTATTGGAGTTTCTATAGAAATTCACTGAGATTCTATAGAATTTTTATAGAATTCTATAGAATTTCTATAGACCATATGCTCCAAAAGTTTATAGAAATTCTATAGAACTTTTTGTCCTGGGTAAACATTACAAACTATACTTGCTACCAAATAATGTGTTCGAAGTATTTTCTACATAATTTTTTTTTTATATATTTACTTTTAGATAAATTTCCGAATAAAAACTAACTTATAAAATTGTTTTGATCAACAAAGCTGAAGTATACAGTTTGTTTAAACTAAATGCAATTTGTATTTATTTTGTATATATAAATGCAATTTGTTTAAAAAAGCAATTATAATACTTTATAATTGATAAGTCCAGGCCCTTGAACATAGTTGGGCCCCAGGAAAGTGTACCCCTCTATCCGACCAAATATATATATATATTAGGGTAGGCCACAGTCCGACCTATATTTTTCAAAGTATCACTTTTTCTAGTAGCTGCATAAAATATTGTTCCTTTCACTATAAAAATCATTTTTTGTTATGAAAGTGTTTATGTAGCTCATCTCTAAGTTCTGCCGAATTTCATTTTAAGTTTCAGTTATATGAATAAATCCAAAATACAAAACTTCCATTACTTCTGTTCCGTTTTTTAATTTGTTCGGCATAATATTTACTAATGACGGCATATTTCTATTGTATTTCATGTAAACAAACAATACACGCGACGCATTCTTGTTTATTTAAAAATAATGTAAGGAACATAATCTACTGCAGCATGCAGCAGTGTTTTATCTATTTTAACTTATTTGTTGTATTTTGATTCGATTTATTCTTTTTTTTTCTAAATATTTTGCATAAGTAACAGCCGCTAAATCATAAAGTTTACGTACAAAAAGAAATGTAAGTAAAATTCTTTTTTATATAATTAAATACCATGAAATTTTACGATACTTAAAGATTTTTGATTTAAAATAAAATAACTTGTTATTTTCAAACAACATAGTTAGCTTAGATGTGTTTAAAGATAATTTAAAAAACAAGGTTAATAAAAAAAACGAAGAAGCACGTATCATAACACTAATATATTTTTTAAGAAAGCAACTAAATTTATTAATTTATAACTAAATTCATCTTTCCATTCGTTTTTAAGAAATGAAGATCTTTTACGTTTTATTATTTTTCTAGCAGTCATAAAATTTAATTCATTTTAACATTTTAACATGGCATCGCATACACAAAAAAGAAAAGAGAATTTGTCTGTAAAAAATAATTTGACTGAGTCAATTAAAAAGAAATATTCAAAAGTATTGAAATCGACAAATGAAATATGGTTAGTTGGATATCCGCTGGCAGATATTAATACCAGTTCTCTGCCTACTACTAGAGATGTCTACAGATTTTTTAGGTTTATACTATTTAAAGATTTTTATGATTAATGTTCTTTAGCGTCGTATATTTTGAAAATAGCAATTTTTATTACTGAATATTTTATACATTATAAACATGAGTTTCCAATCATCCGCTTTTCTAAGAGAACGGGTAAGGAAACAGAAAAATAATCACGTGAGCATGCGCAGTTTTCCTTTGGACAATTGATAAGCTTTTGTTATGCATGCTCACGCGATTATTTAAATCGTTTTTACAGATCCACTCTTTTCCATTGAATTTTCTGTATTTTATGTAAGCAAAATGACTGATGTTAACAAAGTTTGATACAAAATCACGCCTTTTCTTTCCCGTTTCTGTAGAAAAACGGATGAGTGAAAACTTTTCTTAACAAAAATCCATATACAACTGATAAATTTATAACATAAATATAAACTAAACTGTAGAATCAAATAGACACTCTTTAACATTCATTGATTTTTATTTTAAAATACCAAATTATTTTAAAATAAGTGATTTAAAGTAAAAGATCTTAAACTTAAAGTACTTACCCAGGACAAAAAGTTCTATAGAACTTCTATAAACTTTTGAAACATACGGTCTATAGAAATTTTATAGAATTCTATAAAATTTCTATAGAATGTCTATTAATTTCTATAGAAAATGCTATAAAACTTTATTTTCTTTAAAATAAAAAGTAGAAAAAAAAGTTCTATTGGAGTTTCTATAGAAATTCACTGAGATTCTATAGAATTTTTATAGAATTCTATAGAATTTCTATAGACCATATGCTCCAAAAGTTTATAGAAATTCTATAGAACTTTTTGTCCTGGGTAAACATTACAAACTATACTTGCTACCAAATAATGTGTTCGAAGTATTTTCTACATAATTTTTTTTTTATATATTTACTTTTAGATAAATTTCCGAATAAAAACTAACTTATAAAATTGTTTTGATCAACAAAGCTGAAGTATACAGTTTGTTTAAACTAAATGCAATTTGTATTTATTTTGTATATATAAATGCAATTTGTTTAAAAAAGCAATTATAATACTTTATAATTGATAAGTCCAGGCCCTTGAACATAGTTGGGCCCCAGGAAAGTGTACCCCTCTATCCGACCAAATATATATATATATTAGGGTAGGCCACAGTCCGACCTATATTTTTCAAAGTATCACTTTTTCTAGTAGCTGCATAAAATATTGTTCCTTTCACTATAAAAATCATTTTTTGTTATGAAAGTGTTTATGTAGCTCATCTCTAAGTTCTGCCGAATTTCATTTTAAGTTTCAGTTATATGAATAAATCCAAAATACAAAACTTCCATTACTTCTGTTCCGTTTTTTAATTTGTTCGGCATAATATTTACTAATGACGGCATATTTCTATTGTATTTCATGTAAACAAACAATACACGCGACGCATTCTTGTTTATTTAAAAATAATGTAAGGAACATAATCTACTGCAGCATGCAGCAGTGTTTTATCTATTTTAACTTATTTGTTGTATTTTGATTCGATTTATTCTTTTTTTTTCTAAATATTTTGCATAAGTAACAGCCGCTAAATCATAAAGTTTACGTACAAAAAGAAATGTAAGTAAAATTCTTTTTTATATAATTAAATACCATGAAATTTTACGATACTTAAAGATTTTTGATTTAAAATAAAATAACTTGTTATTTTCAAACAACATAGTTAGCTTAGATGTGTTTAAAGATAATTTAAAAAACAAGGTTAATAAAAAAAACGAAGAAGCACGTATCATAACACTAATATATTTTTTAAGAAAGCAACTAAATTTATTAATTTATAATTAAATTCATCTTTCCATTCGTTTTTAAGAAATGAAGATCTTTTACGTTTTATTATTTTTCTAGCAGTCATAAAATTTAATTCATTTTAACATTTTAACATGGCATCGCATACACAAAAAAGAAAAGAGATTTTGTCTGTAAAAAATAATTTGACTGAGTCAATTAAAAAGAAATATTCAAAAGTATTGAAATCGACAAATGAAATATGGTTAGTTGGATATCCGCTGGCAGATATTAATACCAGTTCTCTGCCTACTACTAGAGATGTCTACAGATTTTTTAGGTTTATACTATTTAAAGATTTTTATGATTAATGTTCTTTAGCGTCGTATATTTTGAAAATAGCAATTTTTATTACTGAATATTTTATACATTATAAACATGAGTTTCCAATCATCCGCTTTTCTAAGAGAACGGGTAAGGAAACAGAAAAATAATCACGTGAGCATGCGCAGTTTTCCTTTGGACAATTGATAAGCTTTTGTTATGCATGCTCACGCGATTATTTAAATCGTTTTTACAGATCCACTCTTTTCCATTGAATTTTCTGTATTTTATGTAAGCAAAATGACTGATGTTAACAAAGTTTGATACAAAATCACGCCTTTTCTTTCCCGTTTCTGTAGAAAAACGGATGAGTGAAAACTTTTCTTAACAAAAATCCATATACAACTGATAAATTTATAACATAAATATAAACTAAACTGTAGAATCAAATAGACACTCTTTAACATTCATTGATTTTTATTTTAAAATACCAAATTATTTTAAAATAAGTGATTTAAAGTAAAAGATCTTAAACTTAAAGTACTTACCCAGGACAAAAAGTTCTATAGAACTTCTATAAACTTTTGAAACATACGGTCTATAGAAATTTTATAGAATTCTATAAAATTTCTATAGAATGTCTATTAATTTCTATAGAAAATGCTATAAAACTTTATTTTCTTTAAAATAAAAAGTAGAAAAAAAAGTTCTATTGGAGTTTCTATAGAAATTCACTGAGATTCTATAGAATTTTTATAGAATTCTATAGAATTTCTATAGACCATATGCTCCAAAAGTTTATAGAAATTCTATAGAACTTTTTGTCCTGGGTAAACATTACAAACTATACTTGCTACCAAATAATGTGTTCGAAGTATTTTCTACATAATTTTTTTTTTATATATTTACTTTTAGATAAATTTCCGAATAAAAACTAACTTATAAAATTGTTTTGATCAACAAAGCTGAAGTATACAGTTTGTTTAAACTAAATGCAATTTGTATTTATTTTGTATATATAAATGCAATTTGTTTAAAAAAGCAATTATAATACTTTATAATTGATAAGTCCAGGCCCTTGAACATAGTTGGGCCCCAGGAAAGTGTACCCCTCTATCCGACCAAATATATATATATATTAGGGTAGGCCACAGTCCGACCTATATTTTTCAAAGTATCACTTTTTCTAGTAGCTGCATAAAATATTGTTCCTTTCACTATAAAAATCATTTTTTGTTATGAAAGTGTTTATGTAGCTCATCTCTAAGTTCTGCCGAATTTCATTTTAAGTTTCAGTTATATGAATAAATCCAAAATACAAAACTTCCATTACTTCTGTTCCGTTTTTTAATTTGTTCGGCATAATATTTACTAATGACGGCATATTTCTATTGTATTTCATGTAAACAAACAATACACGCGACGCATTCTTGTTTATTTAAAAATAATGTAAGGAACATAATCTACTGCAGCATGCAGCAGTGTTTTATCTATTTTAACTTATTTGTTGTATTTTGATTCGATTTATTCTTTTTTTTTCTAAATATTTTGCATAAGTAACAGCCGCTAAATCTTAAAGTTTACGTACAAAAAGAAATGTAAGTAAAATTCTTTTTTATATAATTAAATACCATGAAATTTTACGATACTTAAAGATTTTTGATTTAAAATAAAATAACTTGTTATTTTCAAACAACATAGTTAGCTTAGATGTGTTTAAAGATAATTTAAAAAACAAGGTTAATAAAAAAAACGAAGAAGCACGTATCATAACACTAATATATTTTTTAAGAAAGCAACTAAATTTATTAATTTATAACTAAATTCATCTTTCCATTCGTTTTTAAGAAATGAAGATCTTTTACGTTTTATTATTTTTCTAGCAGTCATAAAATTTAATTCATTTTAACATTTTAACATGGCATCGCATACACAAAAAAGAAAAGAGAATTTGTCTGTAAAAAATAATTTGACTGAGTCAATTAAAAAGAAATATTCAAAAGTATTGAAATCGACAAATGAAATATGGTTAGTTGGATATCCGCTGGCAGATATTAATACCAGTTCTCTGCCTACTACTAGAGATGTCTACAGATTTTTTAGGTTTATACTATTTAAAGATTTTTATGATTAATGTTCTTTAGCGTCGTATATTTTGAAAATAGCAATTTTTATTACTGAATATTTTATACATTATAAACATGAGTTTCCAATCATCCGCTTTTCTAAGAGAACGGGTAAGGAAACAGAAAAATAATCACGTGAGCATGCGCAGTTTTCCTTTGGACAATTGATAAGCTTTTGTTATGCATGCTCACGCGATTATTTAAATCGTTTTTACAGATCCACTCTTTTCCATTGAATTTTCTGTATTTTATGTAAGCAAAATGACTGATGTTAACAAAGTTTGATACAAAATCACGCCTTTTCTTTCCCGTTTCTGTAGAAAAACGGATGAGTGAAAACTTTTCTTAACAAAAATCCATATACAACTGATAAATTTATAACATAAATATAAACTAAACTGTAGAATCAAATAGACACTCTGTAACATTCATTGATTTTTATTTTAAAATACCAAATAATTTTAAAATAAGTGATTTAAAGTAAAAGATCTTAAACTTAAAGTACTTACCCAGGACAAAAAGTTGTATAGAACTTCTATAAACTTTTGAAACATACGGTCTATAGAAATTTTATAGAATTCTATAAAATTTCTATAGAATGTCTATTAATTTCTATAGAAAATGCTATAAAACTTTATTTTCTTTAAAATAAAAAGTAGAAAAAAAAGTTCTATTAGAGTTTCTATAGAAATTCACAGAGATTCTATAGAAATTTTATAGAATTCTATAGAATTTCTATAGATACATATGCTCCAAAAGTTTATAGAAATTCTATAGAACTTTTTGTCCTGGGTAAACAATACAAACTATACTTGCTACCAAATAATGTGTTCGAAGTATTTTCTACATAATTTTTTTTTTATATATTCACTTTTAGATAAATTTCCGAATAAAAACTAACTTATAAAATTGTTTTGATCAACAAAGCTGAAGTATACAGTTTGTTTAAACTAAATGCAATTTGTATTTATTTTGTATATATAAATGCAATTTGTTTAAAAAAGCAATTATAATACTTTATAATTCAAAAGTCCAGGCCCTAGAACATAGTTGGGCACCAGGAAATTGTACCCCTCTATACGACCTCTATAATAAGTTAGTAAAAAACACTTATCGAACTTTTTTCTTTAACTTGAAGTTTCACGATTGTTGGATCATCAGGAATAGTATATTTGTTTAAAATAAATGCAAATTATATATATATATATATATATATATATATATATATATATATATATATATATATATATATATATATATATATACATATAATACGACCTCTAATAGGACCATATATATATATATATATATATATATATATATATATATATATATATATATATATATATATATATATATATATATATATATATATATATATATATATATATATATATATATATATATATATATATATATATATATTACGACCTCTAATACGACTATATATATATATATATATATATATATATATATATATATATATATATATATATATATATATATATATATATATATATATATATATATATATATATATATATATATATATATATATATATATATATATATATATATATATATATATATATATATATATATATATATATATATATATATATATATATATATATATATATATATATATATATATATATATATATATATATATATATATATATATATTTATAGTATATAATATATAATAATATATAATTCTTAGTAAACCAAAGGTGCAGATTGCAAGTTATTTTCTACAACTATCATTTCTTTGATTTAAGTCTATGGTTCAACAAATATTATCACAAATTCAACATTATAAAATTTTATTGTTTTTTTGTTGGGTCATATTTCCAGAACATAAAGTTTTTCAGCACTGTTATTTTATGAATATATAGATCACGGCGATTTTTTTTTATTGATTTTCTTCTACTCGCTACCGTTTACGAGATCTTCGGATACGAATGTCACGAAAACAGTTTATTTTATTTTAACGTGCCAAGTCAATTAAATATTATATAACTAGATGTCCAACTTCCGGGATTTTATTGCACAAAAAATGAAGCCGCTTTTTTTTGTTTATAACAATTGTCCGCCATTTGTACATATGGCAAAAGCTGAAGCCGAAGTGTGGAATTAAAGTTAAAAATGCAATTCAAAAGTTCCCAATAAATTAAAGATAATTCAAAAATAAATTTTAATAATTATAAAATACTTATAAAAGTTTTTTTATGAGCCTATGTTTATTAAAAAGTATTTTAATTCATAAAAATGCTTCAAAAGCGTCTGTCGTTTTACTTTTCCATTCAAAACTTTAATCTTTTTTTAATTGTAAATAAATTAGGGAATCATTAATTATTAATTTACAATTATTATAGTTTCCGCTTAACACTTTTACGTAAAAAGTATTTAAGTTTAAAATATATTTACTTCATTTAAGAAAAGAAAAGTTAAAAATATTTGTTTACAAACTTAATACGCCATTTGTAAAAAGGGCAAAAAGTGGCTTCACTTTTCGGATCGATGGATAGACTCAATCCATGATGCATCTAAAATTCTAATTGTTCTAAATTTTTCTTACAAAATATTTACTTTCTTAATTCTTACTTTTATTACAAAATATACAGAAAAGCGTTATTTGTAGTATATCTGAAGCATGTTGTTTTTCAGCAACAGCATTTAACAAATCCTGGTCAATAACTGTAAAAATAGAATCAAGCTGGTCTTGATGCATCTAAAAAATAAGTACATAATGATTCAAATCTTCTGAACTTTTAGCCATCATTAAAGTTTGTTTTGCACCTTATTTACGCGGACCACCCGATTTTCAACTGAAACAATGAAAACAATTAATTTGTTGTTGTTGTTGTTGTTGTTGTTGTTGTTGTTGTTGTTGTTGTTGTTGTTGTTGTTGTTGTTGTTGTTGTTGTTGTTGTTGTTGTTGTTGTTGTTAGACTATTATATTTACTTTCTAACTACAAGTTTAGTTTTGTTTTCAGTAATGATTATCTATGAATAATTTATGACGTTAAATAAAATTTTCATTTTTAATGGACCAAGACGAAGGGTTCTTATTTTTGATTAAAAGCTGGTTATCAACAATAATTTTAAATTCAGTTGATTTTACCCTAGGTAGTCAACCTTGTTTATTTAGGTTATTTAGTATTCTTAAATCTATATACTTAATTAACAAAAATACTTTTTTTCTTCTTCGCATCAAAAAAATTGATCTAATAATTCACACGTGGGTTCATAATAAGTATATCTTGGATTCCAGTTCACAACATATACCTTCTGATGACTAATGTCGTAAATATATATGTATTTCATTCAAAAACAGTGATTTTTATGTCTATATTGCTTAAAACTACTATTTAAAATGTAATTTAGACATATAGTTGTAAACTGGAATTTGAGATCCAAATGAAATTTATCTTTATAAGTAACAACATTGGTAGTTAAGGAAACCGTCATTTAGCCTATCCAGCTGAGTATTTCTAGTTTTTGAACTAGTTTTTTAAATAAATTGAATTTCAATATTTCTATAACATTTAAAGAGCAGATTTTATGAAAAAACGCATGATTTTATAAAAAAACGCATGGTTTAAACTTTAATGAAAATTAAAAAAATAAAAAATAAACTTATATTTATAGCCCTAATTCAATGCTAAAGATGGCAATTTTTTGCAACTTTTCATAACAATTAAAAAATTGCGGACGTTTTGAACTAAGATTCGTATTTCTTTAAAAAAAAGCTTTTTTTTAAGGCAAAAAAAATCACCGTGGATAAAAAATCAGCTTTTTTAAAAATGCCCAAAAAAATCGCAAAAAAATTGCAAGAATTTAACAAACATTTTATATATACTGGTGCAAACCTTTCTAATAAAATAGATTCAACATCTGATTCATTTAAAAACTACCTTAAACCCTCAAATAACGCTATCAATATGTACAATATGTACGATATGTACAATAATGAACTTAAATATAAAGATCTTGAAGAAACGTTTTCCTCTTTAAAAAAAAAAGAAAGCATCAGGGTTTGATGAAATATTTAGTGATATAGTTATCTTCAACAAAATCAGCCTAAGCAGACCATTGATCCATTTACTAAAGCTCTCAATAACTTCTGGGATTTTCCCTGATAGACTCAGTAATTCCTATATTTAAACGTAACGAACATTCGAACATAACCAAATATAGACCTATATCAATACTTTCTGTATTTTCAAAACTTTTCGAACGCGTAATTTATAATAGAACAGATTATTTTACCCAAACCAGTTTGGATTTCAAAAAAATCTCTCAACTGAATTGCAATCATTGAATTAGTTGATCAAATAACTAATGGTTTTAAACAAAATAAATTTACCGTGGAAGTTTTTATTGACTTATCAAAAGCATTTGATACAGTTGATCACTGCATCCTTTTAGGTAAACTAAAGCACTGCAGTATAATTAATAAAACTTTCAATTGGATTAAAAGTTATCTTACCAATAGAAAACATGTATATAATAGACAATCTGGAGTATTAAATGTTTTATGTGGAGTTCCCCAAGGATCATTTATGTTTTTTGTTTTGTTTTTTATTACATTTTAAAACATTACGTTAATATTTCATAAAGTTTACAAGCTAAAATAAAATAATATAAACAATTACAAGTGAAGATATTTAATATATATATATATATATACATATATATATATATATATATATATATATATATATATATATATATATATATATATATATATATATATATATATATATATATATATATATATATATATATATATATATATATATATATATATATATATATATATATATATATATATATATATATATATATATATATATCGTCGAGTACCGCTGTAAAAAGACGTTGTTAAATTTTCACATATTAAATATTTTACTTAGTAAATAAAAAAGCGTTTTGCAATAATAAAAGATTTAAATAAAAAAATTTACAAAAAATAAAAAGTTCACAAAAAATTGCTTAAAGATAATTTGACAGATAATATAACAGCAATAAAGGATTCCATATAACTTTGTCGGGGAGTCAAAATTTTTTATATATTTTTTATCGTTGCGAACAAAATAGCGCTTGAACCGATATTTGGAATTAAATTCTGGATTTTAGCTAATCTATAGACTAAATATCGTCTCAGTATCAAACCGTATCTAGGTATAGATGAAAGTCATGTAAAAAATTTGAGTACTCATGTGGTCATGTCACTAATTGAACCTTATTTAGGCCGTAGGTATAATGTTACTACAGATAACTTTTTTACAAGTGTCGATCTTGCAACAAAACCTTTGCAAAAAAAAATCGTCAATAGTTGGAACAGTTAAACCTAGTTGAAAAGAAGATTTTGATCATTTCCACTTTACAATTTGACTTTCTACATAAATGGACCATTGAACTTGATTGTCTAGCAGGCAAGAAGAAGAAAACTGTCACTTTATTATCAACACTTCATAGAGGGGCGACTAAGCAAAGTGATGGGAAGAAGGAACCAGAAGAAATATTTTATTACAATGCAAATAAATGTTGAGTTGAGATGTTATATTCAATGTGTCCACAAATGTCAACAATATCTGGGTGCTGAAGCTGGTCGCTAGCTGTTTTTTTCAATATTTTGGACTTGACCGGTGTAAACGTATGGATCATTTTTAAAAAAAGCTACACAACCAATAATTTCAAGACGAAAGTTTCTTTACACTTTATCTGAACAGGTTAAAAAAAGCAAATATTATTCACCAAAAATCCCTAGTTGCTGCCAACAGTATTACCACAATAGCTAGCAACAGTATTAAACAATTATTAACTCGTTTGAGATGACAGATAAAAACAAACTGCAAACGTAATCTTAAGTCCACAGTATCTGCTAATTGTAAGAAACTTGTTTGTGGAAAGTGCTTGTCAAATATACGCAAACATTGCATATAACCTTAATCATTTGACTAAAATTGTTATATATATGCACGCTTTCTATAAGGTGGATCAATTGATCCCGCTTAGAGTTATTAGGTATAAATATTTAAAGCCGCATCTCTGAATGTGTTTTTTATATAGTTTTTTCGCTTTTTAAGAAATAATATCTAAATGATAAAAGTCATAAATATCATTTTATCAACATTAAAATTTTTACCAACATTAAAATAATTTTATCAACATTAAAATAATTTTTATCAACATAAAAATAATTTTATCAACATTAAAATAATTTTTACCAACATTAAAATAATATTATCGACATTAAAATAATTTTTATCAACATAAAAATAATTTTATCAACATTAAAATTTTTACCAACATTAAAATAATTTTATCAACATTAAAATAATTTTTATGAACATTAAAATAATTTTATCAACATTAAAATTTTAGCTTCAGCAAAGTATCAAAATCGTGTTTGGATCAATTGATTCACATTGGGGCTTTAGTAATAATATAATAGCCTCTTATTCATTAAAGACCAATTATTATATTATTTCTCACTCACTCAATTCAATTTAACTCGCTCACTTTATCACGTGAATTAAAAAACAAAAGCATACAAAGAAGTCTATATACTAACCGCATTAACTGATATGAAAGAAAATAAAACATCAATGAGAAAAACTGTATTCAAAAATGGCGTTCTAGTGTCAACGCTCAAAAATCGCAAAAGTAATACACCATAGGCTTCCATGGCTCAGGCACAACAACGGTATTCTCAAATGAAACAAAAAGATTGATGGTGCGTGCGCTCCAATTACTTAGTGACTGAGGTTATGGTTTAACCCAAAATGAAAACCTAGAACTTGTATGTGACTACCTTAAACGCGAAGATCGATTGTACTTATTCAAAATGGCAAGCCAGGTAGAGACTAATTTTATGCCTTTATGAAAAGATGGTCAAAAGAAATTTCAACAAGAAAAGCGGATAACTTAGCATCTAAAACAGCCGCTTCTTGTACGTTGGAAATATTTGATAGTTATTTTGAATGCGTCGCCAAGCAATATTAACAGACTGATATAACTTCTGGGTCGCATATTTGGAATTGTGATAAAATAGGTTATCCGGGTGATCAAGGCTAAGCAACCGTATTGTGTCGAAAAGGGAAAAAACGTGCATTTAAGCTTACTTGCAACAATGAAAAAATTCATTATACTGTAAACAATTGCACCATCATTTTTAATATACAAAGCCAAAAGAAGCTTTCGTCCTGACTGGGCAAGAAGAGGTCTTGCTGTCACCAAATATTCAATTTTAAAATCAGGTTGGATGGAGCGATAAATTTAACTCTATTTCTTTAAAAATGTTTTATACTTTCTAAAAAAATGTTTTATACTTTCTTAAAAAATGTTTTATATTTTCTTAAAAAATGTTTTATATTTTCTTAAAAAATGTTTTATATTTTCTTAAAAAATGTTTTATATTTTCTTAAAAAATGTTTTATATTTTCTTAAAAAATGTTTTATATTTTCTTAAAAAATGTTTTATATTTTCTTAAAAAAGTTTTATATTTTCTTAAAAAATGTTTTATATTTTCTTAAAAAATGTTTTATATTTTCTTAAAAAATGTTTTATATTTTCTTAAAAAATGTTTTACATTTTCTTAAAAAATGTTTTATATTTTCTTAAAAAATGTTTTATATTTTCTTAAAAAATGTTTTATATTTTCTTAAAAAATGTTTTATATTTTCTTAAAAAATGTTTTATATTTCGCATAAACCCTGTAATACTTTTGTTACGTAACTCAAACTCGTAATAATAAATTTTGAAAATTCACGATAAATATCACTCAGTAACGTAAGTGATGGCATAAAATTCTTAACATCTTGTAAAAGTTTCTAATACAAACCGCTTTACTGATTTACAAAAATCTGACTTAAAAGTTGAAGCAATTATTTTTACTTGTTTTCTTTCTAACGTAAATAAAGTGGCATTTTCAGTAATAAAATCGCCCTCTTTTGGTCAGACTCAAAACTTTTTAGCTTACTTTATTCTTTAGACTAACAGCTTCCATACAAAAAGCTAAATGGTTTATTCACAGTAAAATAGGCAAATATTTGATAAAGTTGTTGCCCGTGTAACGTAACGTAAGTTAAAAATGGAATCGCCCATATGTGTCTTTCTTTAGATTGTTAATATTAAAAAATTTTCTGCCACAGGCATGAATTCTTTTTTTACACTTCAGTTTTCTTGTTTTGTACTTCTTTCTCTGTATCTGCCATCCATTCTTCAATTTCACTAGATTTAGGAAACTTTAAAAAACATGTTTTTGGTGGCAAATTTTCTGAAACAAATTTATCTGATACAAATATCTGATTCGCCAAACCACTTATATATAGTACAGAAACAATCAAATACATGCAATACAAAAATGATACACACTATTTACCTTTAGGATAACGATACTACTTACCTTTAGGATAACGAACGAAAATTCACTCCATCAAATGAGAGAAGAGCAGTTGGTCCATTCAGCATGAGAACCCTTTTCCCACCGGGCGCAAGCTTCAGACATGTCAGGAACTTTAAACGGTGGGTGGACAACAAAAAGGTAAGAATGCTGACAGCACTGACTAACAAAATGATAACAAACATATCCGACCACGTACTTGCAAATGAAGAAAAGGAAGCTCTTGAAAAAGGAGTGAATTTTATACCCAACTCACAGAAAGTAGGAAGAGAAGTATGTGAGGCTAATGTGGAGAAATTTAAAAGAAAACTACGACTCAAGATGTTCTTCATGGATAGAAAGGAGCAGAAGAGATCGCTCTTCTACTAAATCCAGTTGAACACCTCTGGAAACAGAGAATGAAAACATACTCGAATATTTTGGCAAGATAGACAGAGATCTAGAGAAGATGTAGAACAGAGAGATGCCGAATAAGAGAAACAATCTGAAACCAGAGATATGGCGGGCAGTGAAAAACTTCCAAAACACGCGAGACATTGTTATCAAAAATACTGACAATGGGGGTGGTTTCTGCATTATGAACAAAACAACATACGAAGAAAAAGTGAATGAACTACTAATGGACAGAACAGTATACATGGAGGTCTAGACTGACAAACGAATAAGATTGTGAGAGGAATTACTGACATGTCAAAATACTTGCTTAAACTTCACAAAATTAACAAACGGACTGCAGATTTTCTCCTTCCCCACAAACCATGCAGACCACCACTATTTTACGGAATTCCAAAAATTCATAAACCTAACATTCCACTACGACCAATAGTCAGCGCATGCAGCGGACCAGCGGACAATTTATCAGAATACCTGACAAAATTCATACAACCACCAGTCGAATCACTACCAGCCTACATTAAAGACAGTATACACTTTCTCAACATGTTACAAAATATACGACTTCAATCTTTGGAATTCATCTTCGTGACGGCTGACGTGACATCACTTTACACCAACATCCCACACTGAGATGGCATAGACGCAGCATTACACTACCTGAGGCTCATATCAATACAAGATAGACCAACTGACTGCCTATCCCGGGGTATCATAGGTAACCTAATAGAAGAAATTCAATCAATCAATACTTTCTCCTTTGGTAACAAACACTACCATTAACTGACAGGCACATCAATGGGCACATGGGTTGCGCCATGCTATGCGAATTTATTCATGGGGAGGCTTGACAAACGAATCACTAACCAATTTTCCAAACCACATTAACTTCTACAGAAGATTCATTGACGACATATTCTTCATTTTTCAAGGACCCATAGAAGTGTTAAATCAGATTTGTAACTACACGAACACCATTCATCCAACAATCAAATTCACTTTTAATTACTCAGCGACATTAATAAACTTTCTAGACATACTACTGTACAAAAATGAACAAGGAAACATTCACACGACCATCTACCAAAAACCAACTGACACAATGGGACTACATCACAGTGGCGGATCCAGCATATTTTGATCTTTGAGATAGCTATCTTCCAGACATGGAGCTAACTCCAAACATTTACATGTTTATACTTATGTCAAATAAAGAGGGTTTGCAAAACATTGCGACGATTGGAGGCTGGGAACAAAAAAGCCCCAAAATTTTTGCTACACCTGCCCCAACCATGAGAGCAACAAGTTGATGAAATATTTTTTGTATTATTTACAACTAGAATTATATTCATCGATAATTTTTAAGTTTCATAGTATTATCTCTTAGCGTTCAAAAATAATGACCATGTAAAATTCAAACCCTCCTCAATTTGAGGGGGTTGTAATTTTTATATGGTCATAATTTTTGAACGCTAAGAGATAACACTATGAAACTTAAAAATTATCGATGAATATAAGTCTAGTTGAGACTAATACAAAAAATATTTCATCATCTTGTTGCTCTCATGATTGGGGCAGGTGCACATCATCCCACTCACACCATTTCAGGCACAATATACAGCCAAGCTCTCAGATACTGCATTATCATTACAGAACTTAACAACCTACAAAAAGAACTTAAATACCTAACTATGACACTTGCAGTTAGGGACTATTCTCTGGATATCATCAACAATAACATTAAGAAAGCACTTTTATAAAGAGCAACCTGAATTCATCAACAACAGGCGAGCGCAGAAAAATATAGAAAGACTAACGATAATTATACCATAAACTTCCATTGGACAACAAATCAACAGCATCATTCTTAATAATTGGAACATGATTGACCCCGACTTACAACTACAGGACATATTTCCACACAAACCACTATCAGTACATACAAACTTCTACAAAATCTATTAAAGATTTACTAATACACACTAAACACCATCAATAACAACTGTACAAAAGAATATCAGCTTTTATTTCAACCCCTTTATCAACAACATCATCTAAACGGAAATGCAAAACATTTTAAGAACAAAAACTCTTGTTTATCAAGACTCTTACGCAAATTTATCATCGGCGTTTTTGACCTCGCTTGCCTCAATCTCTTATTCGGCATTAAAGTCATTTCTAAAACCGCATGCTTTTTTGTTTGAACTCTGAAACAGAGCGGTGAGTTTAAAATTACTTCAATTTATTTACATTTTTCAAATACTTAAGCGGATTAAGATTTTTATCAATCTTCACATTTCCTGTATATGACTGTTTATTTGGAATGCTAAATTTAACTTTTATAACAACGACAAGTTGTATTCATCATCAAAAACACATTTTACATCCTCGTCACGGTTTAAACCAAAGATAATATTTACTTTCAAAATGGTAAGCACACATGTTTTTATTACTTAACTTTCTTTTTTTCTATTCACAATTATAATTATAGACAAAATTTATGTAACAATACTTATTTGTAAGAGGACCTATGTCTATGTTTTCTCTTAATTAGCCGCATTTTACTAAGATTTTTAAAATATATTTAGTTATAGTTTATGAATATGTACCAATATGACCATCACTTTATGTTGAATGTCTGTGGTACATAATAAATGTCATATGATATCTTTGTGAATGCCCAAATTGACATTCACAAGTAGATACACAAAGGCCCTGGTCAGAGTTGGCCAAGAAAAGAACAAACTAAGTCAAAAACACACCATCCCATCACAAAATACTGGTGTTTTACAAATTTTGAGCATGTGCTCGATTTTAGCAAGGTAGTATTTACAGTGTGTCGACCATTGGTCAGGCGCTTGACCTTTGAAACTCCCTGATGACAAATAATGGTCCTGATGAGAATGTCATTTTGACACTACATGGGTAATTGGATAATAAAACACCTACAGTACCTACTCAAATTATTAGACTCAAAAAAAAAATTCAAGTTTTTGTTATTTTTTTGGATTTTCTTTGTTAGGAAGGGGCTATTGCTGTTTACTTTTTATTATTTATATGTAATATAACTTCCTGTCATTCATTTTTTGTTTTAGATTAGAAACATTTATGAAATATATATACTTTTAAACAATATTTTTAACTTCATAAAAGGCATGGTAAATTTTAATAATATAAAATTGAAAACATTTAGTTGTTTTTATCTTTCATAACTCAAATTATATGTCTTTATATGTTTAAACTATTGTTGACTGTCTTAATAACTCAAATAATAAATTTTCAGTTGTTTTAAAGTGTTTTTTTTAAGTATCCCTGTTATATAATAACTAATTAAATGTAGTTGTGGTTTTAAGATTAATAATGGGTAAAGCTAGTGATGTTTTCCCGCGTAAATTAGCTAAAATAGCTGTTCTTCTGCAAGAAACAAGTCACAGTCAAAGAAATATTTCCAAATTTGTCAAAGTCTCACAGGCTACAGTTTGGAGATTAAATATAAACTCAAAATGGGGGTCAAATTAGAAGCACAGCGAACAGGCTGCTGTGGTCAAAAAAGAATAACAAGTGCTAGAGATAATAGAAAGATTAAAAAAGTTATTGAGAAAAATCGTAAGATGCCAGCAATCAAACTGAAAAGCTTTTTGAAAGACCAAGGAAAATACATTTTACTTGGATCTTTAAGAAGGCAAAGTTAAGAGTTAGGATTAAAGTGCAGAAAGCCACTGAAGAAACTAAAACTTACCACTGCGATGATTAAAAAACGTCTTGCTTGGGCTAAAAAACACTCTTCTTTTTCTCAGGATGACTGGAATAAGGTAGATTTTCCATTTATTTTCTCCTAAAACTTAAACAAATAGTACTTTATTATTACAAGTTTTCAAAAGACGCTTTTGCATTGATATTTTACCCCAATTGAATTTGCTAATACTTTAAATATGATTAAACATCAATAATTATTGCTATATCCAGGTTGTATTCAGCGATGAACCTACCTTTCAAACTTTAGAAGACAAAGCCACATTTGACCGCCGCAGACCACGAGAACAACACAAGCCAGAATGTATCGTAAACACGATAAATCACCCAGCATCCATAATGGTTTGGTCATGCATATCAAGCAGGGGTACGGTCAACTTTACATTGTACAAGGGACAATGAAGCAAGATCAGTACAAGACTGTCCTACAGATCACCCTGATTCCACAGATACGAGAGTGGTTTCCTAATGGTGAAAAATTATTTTTATGCAAGATGGTGCTCCATGCCATACTGCAAAATCCATAAAGACATTTCTTGCTAATGAGAGTATCGAGCTTCTTGATTGGCCTGACAATTCTCCAGATATGAATCCTATTGAAAATCTGTGGGAGCTAGTAAAACAAAAAATCAGTGCGGAAATAATAACGAGTAAACAGAAGCTTGAAGAACAACTGATTGATGTATGGGTACGAGATCCAAAAATTAAAGCATTGACCTCAAAGTGCATAATTAGTATATCCAGGCGTGCCAAAGCTCTTATAGAGCCAAAAGGACTCACCACCAAGTATTAAGTTTTTTTATATGCTTTGTATGTAATAATATATAGATTATATAACAAAAAAATTAAACTGCGATTGCTTGTATTGCATTTTAGACACACAAAAAAGACAAAAAGTTAAAAATTGAGTTTGAGTCTAATAATATGAGTAGGTACTGTATATATTTAAATCATCTACCGCTCAATACACTGATGCTTGTCATTCTAAAATTTATACTAATATTTCTAGAATTTATATTTGTTGATTTATGCCTATATAGTTATACAGGATTATACTTTATTCAAATTGGGTCATTAAAACATTACTCTAACACCTATTTAACGAAATAAATGTGTGAAATAACCATTGTAATGTATATAATACATATAAATAATTTATGGATGCCTTAGAATATATATGTATGTCCATGGGGATATATGTGTGTGCATACACTTGAGTGAGTACATATATACTCAGATGTGTTTGTATGAATATATACGTAACTATGTTTATCAGTGTGTGTTTGTGCATATGTATGTATTGTTACACGGTAACTTTATTTTAAATATTTATTTATATATATAGATCATAAACCATTAGTCTGAACTCGATATTGTTTCTTTAACATATATAATATTATTACAACATATAGTAAACTAATACAACAGGTTCGTTCCTCCTGCGCCACCATACAACTTCCTCTCGCTCTTCCACTGAATTCGCTCACTCTCTGACTGTCTCTGATTCTCTCCGACTATCTCCAATTATATCCTCTTTTTCTCTCTGACTATTTATATATTTCGAGGACGCTAGACGCGTCTCTGTTCGTACACAAGTTGTTTATTAACTATCGTTTCTTGGCGTTATGTTGAGTGAATTGTTTGTTTATAACTTCTTTTGTGCACGCTTGAGTGAGTATCGTTATTATCTATACGCTTGAGTGGCTAAGGTTGTTACCTTCGTAACAGTATATTTATATATATATATTATTTATAGACAGATACATACCTATTTTTATGTTAATGTATGTGTGTTTGCGGGTTTATATGTATATATGTAAATGCATATGTGTATATATATACATTTAGTGGATGTATGTGTGTATAGCCAGAATGCATAACCACTGCCCAGCACTACTTAGTTATACATTAGGTGTCCAGTACGACATAATGTGTTTGTGCATATCAGGCTGTACATAATATGTCCAGTGTTACTATAGATATGCGTGATGTTTAATACATAACTACTGTCAAATACACTAAAGTTACTACATCTAATATTCTTTCAATAGTGACTGCATCTTTTTACTATATATATTTATCATACCAATAACGCAAGCCACACCACACTAACTATATATAAAAAGAATCACTCAACCGCTAATATTCTACTCCAGCTCTGTTACATATACCTTCTGATAACTACTTAAAAAACGAATAATTCTACTCCAACTCTGTGACAGACACCCATACACATCTTTTTATAAAAGATAAGTAATAACACTTAAATTATAACTTAAATTATATTGAAATATATATATACATGTTATCGTTAATGTATCGTTTATTTTTACTTATTTATTTATTTCTACAGCACAGACATTACAAATCTCTGTAGAGTAGGACTATTGCAGTACTACTATAGTATCAATTAGTCAATTACACGCAGTGTGATAAGACATCATATTTTTTTCTAAATTCACCAACTGTTTTTGATGTCACTAAATCATTCGGCAAATTGTTCCAATGTGGCACTATCCTGTTGCTAAAGAAGTTTTCTCGATGACTGTGTTTACTAAACTCTTTATACTCTTTGTGTGTTTCTCCTCTAATATTAGAAGATGGACCATTTAGAGTTGAAGAAAAAGTTTTCGAGTTTGGATGACACAAGTTGACTTTGTTTAATTGGTTTTTATTTTATAATATTGGATGAGATCACCTCTTATTCTTCTGGATTCGAGACTTTCTAGCCTTAAACTAGATAAACGTTCTTCATATGATTTGTGCTTGAGAGCTGTTAGAAGCTTTGTAGCTGAACTTTTTCAAGTTTTTTTATTTCATTTTTTAAATGTGGATTCCAGGCTGGTGCACAAAATTCTAATTCAGGTCTAACATAAGTTGTATATAGTTTAGTAAATAAGTCATTTGACCAGAATTTAAATGTCCGCTTTAGTGTATCTAGTTTTGAGTCAGCTTTATTGGATATTGTTGTGATTTTTCCAATTCAGATTATTCCTTATATTAATACCTAGGTCCCGTTCCTGTTTTGTTTCATTTAATTTGATGATTATTTCATCGTGGGTTGTTATACATAATGGGGCAGCTTGATTTATTTGGTCAATTAACTTATTTGATTTGGTACTCTAAACCTTCATAATTTTATACTTTTCGTAATCTAATTTCATGCTCCAGTTTTTTGTCCATTCAACTATTTTAGTGAGATCATCTTGTAATATTTCATTACCTTTCTGGTTTTTTATATTCTATTTAACCTATTTATTAACGAAATGCCTGAACTAGTTCAGGCATGTCGTTAATAAATAGGTATATAAAACTTGTCGTTAATAAATAGGTAGGATAAAACTTCGCCTTGTGGTAAACCACTTAATACTGGAAGCTATTCAGATATTTCATTACTAATTACAACCCTTTGTTGACTGTTCGAGAGAAAGCTGTGCAGCCAATCTAAAAATATGTTGTCGAAACCATAAGTTTTAGCAATTAATAGTTTATGATCTACTGTTTCGAATGCTTTAGCAAAGTCAAGATAAACCACTAAAGCATAAATCCACTATTTAAAGCGTCGGTAATTACATCTATTGATTCAAGTAAATTTGTGATTACTAAATTACCTGTAGTGAAGCCATGTTGTTCTTTAGCTACTAAGTTGTGTAAACTTAAGTAACTCGTTATGTCACCTTTTATTATTTTTTGCATTACTTTACTAATAACTGATGAATAGAGAAACAAAAAAGTTACAAAAGATCAAAATAACTTGCAAGATTAGAAAAAAAAAATTTTCTTTTTCTAGTCCTTTTCCTTTCCAACAGAAAATTATGAATACATGAAAAATATATGGAATTAATTCCAATTGAAGTTCTTAGAAAATCCGTTAATTGTTTTAAAGGAGCTCTTGATTGCTGGCTAAGTAACAATCAAGCATAACTGCTGTCAAAGTGTGCACAACACACTATGAACTACTAAAAAAATATCGCACACTGTTAAAATACAATAAAAATGCAAATAAAGAGTTATTAAGCTAATAAAGAATAAAAAACACAAATTCACATTATTACTAAATACTACATTACAACTTAATTTTGATAACCAGCTTCTAACTACTAATATCATTTTGATACTAAAAACTCATACTAATGACACAAGTTACTATGAATATAAGTAAACACTAAATCAGCCGTGCTATACATACAGTTTGTTTAATTGACAAGAGGCTACCTGCTACCTGTTTTATAAAACGAATAGTTCTACTCCACTTCAAAGACTCCTGGTAACATTACAGTCACATAACATAGTTACAGTTATTCTTATAACTTATACAAAATACGAAATTCCATACAATCTTAGATTATTAGTTGAAAAATATATATACAGATATTGGTTGCAAAATATATATACAAGTTTATGTTACTATATTGGTGTAATTTTTTTTTAGATTTCCAGATTATCTAGTTGCAATAGTTTGTAATTTTTAAAATACATGTTATTGAAGTTCTAGTATTCATGTCTAGCTTATGCTACACCGGTTTTAATGACTTTCAACCAATTTTGTACTAACAACTCATACTATCAAGACATTCTATTACAGTAGACACACCCAAGTACACTGCATCGACTGTTTACACTACATACACAGCTAAAAGACTCAAAACAGTTCACAACTCTATTTAACCCTTGATATACTGTAACAAAGCACTGTACTTATCGACACTCATGTCAAAAAAGTTACTTACAATTGTATGCAAGTTGTACTTAGCATACAATTGTAAGTAATTTTTCAGAAGTCTGTGGCAATCGTCCTGATTGGATAATCTGAGAATAGTCCTTTTGGGATAACACAATGGGATACCTTAACAAGATACCCTGGTTTAGATCCAGAGTGGAACTTCTTTTGGGTTACCGGTTTCGGGCAAAAGTTGTAGGTTTTCTTGTGTTCATACTGCACCATAAGGCGCAAATCCATACTGTACTCAAGACACCCATAACACACTTATATCGATAATGTATGTTTATCACCCTAATAATACAGACCACATGATAACTACTTATAAAACGAATAATTCTGCTCCATCACTGATACTATCTATACATCACACTTACGCTTGACACTAACGATAATTTAGTAAAACAACTCTTACTTATCTCAACTATTGTCTATTATTATTGTTTATTTTTGCAACATTCTACTTATTAGTTTTTTATTATTATTCTACTTTGAGGCTCTTTGTTTTCCACTGGATATCTGTCCTTTTGTACTTTTATCTCACTCTTTTTATCTCACTCTGCTAAATTCTTTTTTAATTTATTATTCATCTCTAAGGTGTTCACTGCTCGGTGCAGCTCCACTAAAATGCACTGCATTTACAATAAAAAAATATTTTATATTTTCTTAAAGAATGTTTTATATTTTCTTAAAAAATGTTTTATATTTTCTTGAAAAATGTTTTATATTTTCTTAAAAAATGTTTTACATTTTCTTAAAAAATGTTTTACATTTTCTTAAAAAATGTTTTATATTTTTTTAAAAAATGTTTTACATTTTCTTAAAAAATGTTTGACATTTTCTTAAAAAATGTTTTATATTTTCTTAAAAAATGTTTTATATTTTTTTACAAAAATGTTTTATATTTTTTAAAAAAATGTTTTATATTTCGCATTAACCCTGTAATACTTTTGTTACGTAACTCTATCTCCTAATAATAAATTTTGAAAATTCACGATAAATATTGCTCGGTAACGTAAGTGATGGCATAGAATTCTTTACATCTTGTAAAAGTTTCTAATACAAACCGCTTTACTGATTCGCAAAAATCTGACTTAAAAGTTGATGCAATTATTTTTACTTGTTTTCCTTCTAGCGTAAGTTAAGTGGCGTTTTCAGTAATAAATTTGCCTTCTTTTGGCCAGACTAAAAACTTTTTTGCATATTTTATTCCTTAGACTAACAGCTTTTATACAAAATAGCGAAAAGTTTCATTTACAGTAAAATAGGCAAATATTTGATAAAGTTGTTGCGCACGTAACGTAATTTAAAAATGGAATTGCCCTTATGTGTCTTTCTTTACGTTGTTAATATTAAAAATTTTTCTGCCACAGGCATGCATCCTTTTTTTACACAGTTCAGTTTTCTTGTTTTGTTCTTCTTTCTCTGTATCTACCATCCATTCCTCATTTTCACCAGGCTTAAAAAACCTTAAAAAAACATTTTTTCATGGCAATTTATCTGGTAAACAACTATGAGAATGGCAAACTCCCCAAAAACAATGTTTAATGTCCAGTCGACATTATTCCTTCGTTGTTTTTTTTTTGCCATTGTTTGTTTGTCCGCCTTCGATCCCAAAATACTTTGCGCGTGTAATTGAAAAATCTTTTTATAGCCACGTAACCATACGGTATTAGCTGTTATTATCGACCGCCAGATGGTGTAAGCGAGAACTTGAGCATGTTTTTACAGCTAAATGATATTACAAAAGGTAAGAACGAAAAGAAAAAGAACTTTCTTGTTGATCATTTTAATATGAACTGTTTTGTCTACAATGACGATAACAAAATTAGAAATTTTTATAATCCATCGCCCAACAAGAATAACAAAAAGTTCAGCAACTTAGCTGGATAATATCATTTCCACAGATTTATTCAGTAGTGCTATAAAATCTTAAAAACAGATATTTCAGACCACTTTCCTATTTTTCTAACCATAAGCATGACCATTTGGTCAGTGACCAAGCGCTTAAACAAAAGTTTAATAGTAAAAAAAAAAAAATCAGCTCTTATTATTACGTTGGAAACTTTAATTTCAATGAAAACGCAAATAATCTTTATAAAAAATTCTTTAAAACATTCACCTCTGTTTACGAGTTTAATTTTCTAATTGTTACATTTACATTACAAACAAAACACTTTAATAATCCCTGGATTACCAAGGAATTTAAAAAATCATCCAAAACTGAACAAATGCTATACGTAAAATATTTGAAAACAAAAACATTACCTAGCATTAACATTTACAAAGAATACAAAAAACTGTCTGAAAAAATTCGAAAAAATTAAGAAATAACTACTTACTTAATAAAGATAAAAATGATTCAAAACTCATTTAGCAAATATTGAAAGAAATTACTGGAGAACAAAAAGCATACTCAAGTTCTTTGTCACAAATGCTTAAAGTCGATACCAATGGCTTGTCTGAACCACAAGTAAATATTTTATTGAAATTAAATAAATATTTCACTGAAATTGGATAATCTCTGTCAAGTAAAATACCAAAAACCCAAACTTCATTTTATGATTTTTTGATACCTACTGATAATGAGACCTGCTCTGAAGAATTATCGGCCGAACTATCATTTGATGAGTTTAAGAAAGCTTTCAAATCTTTAAAAAAGAATAAAGTACCTGGTGCTTGAAAAAAATCGGAAATATTGTTATAGATTGCTACGAACAATTAAAAAAAAAACATTCTTTTTAAAGTTTTCAAAGCATCTACTTATCTAGGTATTTTTCCTGAATGTTTAAAACTCGCCAGGGTTACCCCTTTCCATAAAGAAAGCGACAGATCCAATATCAGTAATTACCTTCTTATCTCTGTAAATAAAATTTTCTAAAATTTTAAAAAGAATTATCTTCAAAAGGGTATACAATTATTTTAATTACAACAATTTACTTCATAACAATCAATATGGTTTCAGAAAATGGAAAACAACTGAACATGCGATTATTCGATTTATACATAACATCTCTGAATTTTTTGAAAATCTTAATATACGCTTGGTGTTTTTATTGACCTATCAAAAGCTTTTGATACAGTCGACCATCACATTTTAATCCAAAAAAATTAAATTTAATGGTTTAAACAATAGAATCTTAAAATAGTTTAAAATAGTAACAATGGTCAGCAAAGTGAACCCCTGAGCATAATCTGTGGTGTTCCACAAGGTTATATTGTCGGACCACCACTATTTTTAATCTATGTAAACGATTTAAACCAAGCTTCCAAATTGAAAAGTATAATGTTTACTGATGATACTAATCTTTTCTTATTTATGAACCCTTTTCAACTTCAAACGAAGAACTTAATCACGTTTTTAATTGGTTTGAAGCCAATAAATAACTTTAAATATTAACAAAACAAAATGGATTATCTTTCACTCCTGCGCAAAAAGCTTTTTATGTTTTACTTTTATGTGGAAAAGCAATTTACCTTTATTTGTTTTTAACGACCTTTTTTCTTTAAAACCAATAAATAAATACAGATTAAGAAATAATTGTTTTTTACATAAACCTTTTTGTTGAACAAAGTTCAATCAATTTTGTATTGCATATTGTGCGACTCATCTTTGGAATAAAGTAGTATTACCAAATTTTGATCCTTCTATTACTCTTCCTAATTATAAAACTAAATTTAAAAAATCATTCTGTCTATGGACAATATTTTAAAATTCTACTAAAAATGTATTTAAAATGTATTTTTAAATCTTCATCTTATTATATATTAAAATGTTAGTATGTTGTATTATGTTAAACACGTTAAATCTTAAACGTTAAATCTTCAATATATATATATATATATATATATATATATATATATATATATATATATATATATATATATATATATATATATATATATATATATATATATATATATATATGTTATAAATAAATATTTTGACTTTTTAAGGTTCCGATGATAAGATCCTTATGATCTTCTTTCGGTAACCTAGTTTTATATTGTTAGTACGCTGAATTGTATTATTTACGTTATTGTATTACGACTTATATTATTATGTATCATAACTAACCGAAAGTCTTACTCAAGGCCCCTTGGTAATATGTTCTGAAGGCTTAAGCAAAGTTTTTTGAATAAACGCTCAACTCTTCAACAGGCTGGTAAGGTGTTTGCTCTTGAGATTAATTCTCTTAAAAAACTACTTGCCTTCAAGCTGATAGAGCTTAGGTAACAATTTGGTCATCTATCTGCTCAAAGTTAACTGCTAGGCTAACTCTAATAACTTGCTTTCCTTCTGCTCCAAAACGAACCGTTAACGAAACAACTTGACATTTGTCTAGCAACATCCTGGTTCGCAACCGGATTCCCATAAAGTTTAAATTAAGCTTTCAACAGAAATATTTGTCACAACGCTGTTTGCATCTGATTAAATACTAAGAAGATCTTTAAATTTTTGGCGACATGCCTGTGGTTTTGGGTAGACCTTTCCAGCGGCCTGATAGTGATTTGTAAATGTTATTATAAATAGGAATATCATCTTGTGCTTTAGAGGCAATTTGGTCAAACTCCTTAGTCTCACGGTCACAGAGCCACGCGTGCTTATTATTTACTAAAAGCCTATAAATCGAGCCTCTTAGAAATTTTTGAGAAAAACTCGGAGGGTCAAACTTCCAGAATAACTCACCGCAAACATTAATAGCTCGTCCAGCATAACGCCGTTGTGCAAGCCATTTTTCGCATTCGCGTAAACTGACTCATGCAGCTTAACTTTTACCAAGTTTAAGGCTAGTTGCAATCCAATAAAGACATGCCATAGTTAGATTTTTTCTATGTGTTTTTAATGGGTCATATTAGGTTTCCAGAAATGAACTTAACATACAGCTGTTTTATTGGTAAAATTCAGGTCGAGAGATTTTGATGGTTTAGTTTTGATAGAAATAGTTTTAACAGAAGCTCAAATTTTGGTGGAAGTTTCGGTTTTGATGCGAACTGAGTTGATGCTGGTTTAAACTAATCATCTATTTTTGTTTGCCCCTGTAGAGGAGCTTTTTTAGATTTCTTTTGCACGGACGTCTTTGCCAAAAGTGTTTTTAGTGTAAAGAAATTATCTGACTTTGTTTGCCTTTTTACAAGAGGAGATAATTTAGATTTTTTTTGTGTTGGAGGCGCTGCTGCTGGTTTAGTAGCTGTCAGGTTTTTTAAAACTTCCTAATATTGATCAAAGCCTATAAATTATCACAAAATAATTCTTTGAAATCTTTAAGAACTTGTTCTTTCTATTCTTGAGCAGCCCTTTCGATTTGTTGTCCGAGGCAACTGATTACGCTGCCTCAACTTGCCAAAAAGTTTCGAAAAAAAAAAACAAGCATAAATGTCAAATGGAATGAAGCAATCGAAGCAACAAAAATTTAAAACACAAAACTTAAACTCGTCCCAATTTAACGAACTGAATGAAATTAGAAAACACAATGCAACTAAACTAATCATTGGAAACATCAACATCAATTCCATTAGGAATAAGTTTGAACAACTATAGGAATTAGTTCGAGACAAAGTTGATATTATATAATAACTGAAACAAAACTAGACGATTCTTTCCCATCAATTCAGTTTCATATTGAAGGGTACTGCTAACCCTACAGGTTAAATCAAACAAAAAATGGTGGAGGTCTAAAGCTGTATATAAGAATAGATATTCCATCACAAATGTTGGTTAAATTAAGTGATGATGATAACCATGAATGTTTCTTTGTTGAAATTAATCTTAGGAACAAAAAATGGTTAGTCGCATGTTTCTATAATCATAGAAACTATTTAATAAATAAATTTCTAAATAATATTGGAAAAAATTTAGACTTCTTTTCAAAAAAATATGAACATTTTATTATAATGGGAGAAATCAACGCCTAAATAAGAAACAAGTATATGGATGAATTTTGTTTATAAAGAAACCCACTAGTTTTAAAAATTAACCGTTTGACCTTATTCTAACTAATTCTATTAATGTCTGTTGAGGAGCAAGCCCAAATTAGTGAAGCTGGTTCTTTCTTACTGCGAGTAAGATAACTGTTTCATCCCAAGCGCAGTCTTTGTAAGTTAAAAAGCAAATAATTTTATCGTTTTTGTAGTAGACCGCTCTTGCAAAAGCTTGAATTTGCCATATAGAATTTTTTTCTGGCGCTCTATTTTTTTTTTTTTTTAAACATCTTTGCTTCCAACAAGACTGCAAGCAACCACTAATTAAAGTTGAATGTTACTGAAAAAGAAAAAACGATTGACAGACGACTTAAAGGATTGCAAATTAAATGAATCAGGAAAGCAAGATGAAGGAAGTGAATATTAAAGAACTGATGTTTGAGGAAATAAACTATACCAATTAGAGTTTTTGGAGCACTTAGGAACAGTCACAGAAAAAGGATGAGACTTAATTGAATGACGAGTAACATGAGAATGAATTTTGGTAGATAGCGCAAGAGATGCTAGCTCTTTAGAGCAGTGCCCATTGTAGTATTTGTAAAAAAGAGAAAGAGAAAGATTACGACCATACAAGAGAGGTGGATTTAAAGATTTGCCCTTATTATTAATACTATTAAAGATTCTCCAGAAGTCACGAGAGCCTAATTTTTGAGATGAGGTACGAGATTTCATGACCTGAGAATAGCGAGCTTTAGCGTTTGACAAAACCTTTTTACAATGGTTTCTAGCCGTAATAAACAGACGTCTGTTTTCTGGAGTATTGTTTTGCTGATAGATATGGAAGTAACGGTTTCGATTGGCAATTGCAGCAGCACAGTGTGAGGAAAACCATGGAGGAGAGTGAGGCTTGACCTGGAATCATCGAGAGGGAACAAAAGATTCCATGCCAGCCTGAATCTACAAAGTTATGTAAGAAGCACATTTGTCAACAGCAAGACAAAAGATTTCTACCCAAGGACCATCACGAAGAAAATCATGGAAAGAATCCTAGTCATCTTTAAGGTGGTTGTAAGAGGTGCGATAATAGGGGGATTCAGGTGATGAAGAAGAATGAGTTATTAGTTTTAGGGAAATCAAACTGTGATCAGAAGCACCTAAGGGTAAATGTGACTGTATTACTAAGCTTAAAAAGTAACAAAAGCGCAGGATCAGATAAAGTTAGCGTTAATATATTAAATTTAGTATATGATGTAATTGAAGCATCTTTGTTTCATATCTTCAATCAGTCACTTAAATCAGGTAAAGTTCAGGATAATTTAAAAACTGCTAGAGTAACTTCAGTATTTAAGTCTGGAGATGATTCAGAACCTTCTATTTACAGATCTATATCTATTTTATCTTGTTTCTCAAAATTGGTTTAACTTATAGTGTACAATAGGCTGTATAATCATTTAACTGAAAATAACATGTTATACAGTAAGCAATTTGGTTTCAAAAAACAACATTCAACAGATCACGCAATAGTAGAGTTAGTTAATCACTTACCTAAAGCTTTTACTGAAAACTGTTTTACGTTAGGAGTTTTCATTGATCTGTCAAAAGCTTTTTATACGGTGAATCATTCCATTCTAATAAAAAAAATCTGGAATAATACGGAATAAAGGAGACAAACTTACTCTGGTTTGAAAATAACCTTTCAAACAGAAAACAATATGTACAATTTGAAAACTTAGAAACAACCAAAAAAACTGTAAATTGCGGAGTCCCACAGGGTTCTATACTTGGACCGTTACTTTTTTTACTATACATAAATGATTTGTCTTCAACGTCAAACCTATTAAATTTTATTTTATTTGCAGGTAACTCGAATCTTTTTTATTCTCACAAAAATATTGAAACACTTTTTACAGTAGTAAATAAAGAATTAAATAAAGTTAATGAATGGTTTATATTATCTTTGAATGTCTAAAAACTAAATTTTCTCTTTCCCACAAACCAAGCAAAACAAATCAAATACCAATTATTCTTCCCAATCTTTTGATGAATAAAACTAACATGAAAAGGCAAATATCTGTAAATTTTTTAGGGGTGAACTTTGATGAAAACCTATCTTGAAAAGTTCATATAAATTCTATAGAAAAAAAAATCTCAAAAAACATTGGCATGATCTATAGAGTTAAGCCACTTTTAAATTTTAAGTCCTTAAAAAACTTATATTTTTTTTATACATAGTTACTTAACTTACGGCAACATCATGTGGGCAAGTACTAATCACACACTAAGCTAAAAAAACTTTATAGCAAGCAAAACCATGCTGTTAGAATCATATTTGGAGCTAGTTGAGCGATTCCTTGTGAACCTCTTTTACGTATTATTGGTACCCTGAATATCTTCAAACTTAATATCTATATTGTGCTACAGTTCATGTATAAAACGAACTATGGACGGTCCCCCAAAATATTTGAAATTTATTTTAAAGAAATACATTATAAATATGCTACAAGATTTTCCGCAAACAACTTTGTTATACCAAAATCTTATTCTAAACAAAATTCTTATTCAATTCAGAATCGCGGACCACTTTTGTGGAAAAGATTCCCAAATATTGTTTCCGGAAAATAAATCTCTCCATCAGTTCAAAACTGATTGAAAACAGTTTTTATTAAACACAGATTTTGATTTGTATTATTATAAGTCTTTATTTTAAAAATAGATGAGACATATAATTTAAAAACGGAAAAACAAGGTAATTATTCCTTGTAATCATTAAAAGAAGGTTAAAATTTTTTGACAATACCATTATCGAAAATCACATTTTCTCGCTTTTTATTGTGTGTGTGTGTGTATATATATATATATATATATATATATATATATATATATATATATATATATATATATTATAAGTTATTATGTATTCAGTTTTACTTTTACCGAAACTATTTATGATATTTTGTCTTAAACGAAATCCTACTTTATCTTTTATATATTTTTATATAAAGTTTTATATATTCACTCTTACTTTTACCTAATCTATTTATGATGTTATGTATTAAACAATGTCTTACTTTATTTTTTATATATTTTTTGTAAATATTCATTCAATTTTTCTTTTTTGATATATAATCTCGAAACAACCTCGTAAAAATCATAAATTGTAACACGGTACTCGGCGATAAGGCAAATCAATGCTTTCTTTTTGCTCCGGCCATTAACTTAATTGTAAATTTAAGGAAACTGTTATATTTATTAAACGGCAAAATATAATGTTAAATAAAACAAAGAAACAAAAAATTTAAATACTATAGAACCCTCATTATACTATATTTTTAATCACTCGCTTAAATCAGGTCATATTGCAGACAAATACAAAACTGAAAAACTAATACCTATTTACAAATCTGGTGATGAGACCAATATTTTAAACTAGAGGCCTATTTCAGTCGTGCCCTAATTGAACGCATTATGTATAACAAACTTTATAAATATTTAACTGAAAATAAGATTTTATACTGCAATCAAAATGGTTTTAAAAAAAACCATTCTACTGACAATGCAATAAGTAAATTGATTAAACAAATATCAAATGAATTTAATAGTGATTGCTATAAAACTGGGATTTTTATTTATTTATCTAAAGCTTTCGACACAGTAAGTCATGAGATACTTTTAAAAAAATTATAAAGTTATGGTGTTAAAAACAAAAGTTTACTTTGGTTTAAATCATATTTAATTAACAAAAAACAATTTATACTTGGAAAAGATTCAAAAAACAACCTAATAACTTGTGGGGAACCCATGATTTTGTTTTAGGACCATTATTATTTTTACTTTATATAAATGACTTATATTTTGCATCAAAAATAATAAACACTAACTTGTTTGCAGATGACATTAACTTATTTTATTCTCACAACAAATTATTGCTCTTTTTAAAATTTTTAACGAAGAATTAGATAAGATCAATGAGTGATTTAAAAGTAATCGACACTCATCAAACGTAGATAAAACAAAGTTTATCCTTTTCCATAAACCTAGTAAAGCCCATAATATTCTTCTTAAATTGCCTGATCTTTTAATCAATAACTTAATAATTAAATGGAAATTAACTATAAAATTTCTAAGAGTGTTTTTAGATAAAAAATTGTCATGGAAATACCATATTGAATCTATAGAAAGTAAGATGTGATAATGGTTGGAGGTTGGCAGCAAGAGCATGTCCAACTTTGTTTACAATGCGTTTTTGCACCTTGTCTAAAAAAGAAAGGGCATCATTAGAAGATCCGCCCCAGATATGGCAAGAATATTTCATACAAGGCCGGATTTGAGATTTATTGAGGTAGAGAAAAGAATCCGAAGTAAGAAAGTGTCGAGCAAGAAGTAAGAAAGAAAGTCGAGCATGAAGTAAGAAAGTTTCGAGTAAGAAAAAGAGACAACCTTAGCAGATGCTAACTTTGCAACTAATTTGATATATGGTTTCCAAGAAAGATTGGAAGTAAGAGTTAATCCCCGAAGATAAAGAGTAGAGGCTCATTGAGTAAATCACCGTTCATAAATATAGGAAGATCTAAATTATTGCGATAAGGATTGTTTAAAAAAAAATGGAGTTTCATCTGTATTTAAGTTCACCAGCCACAGTAAGCCTAATGCTGTAGCAGAAGTGAGATCCTTTTCAAGCTCAAATGCCCCCTACAAGCAATCAGAGAGCGTTGGTGTCTTATCACGACAAGAATAAATGGTAGTATCATCAGCAAACAATGCCACCTTAGATGTGAGAATATCTGGAAGATCTTTAATGTAAAGTAAAAAGAGTATAGGGCCAAGGATAGAATCTTGAGGAACCCCTGAAGTTACAGTATAAGAAAAAGGATGCTGTCCATCAAGGACAACTTTTATACTACGATTAGACAGAAAGGATTTATTAATCTTAAAGATGTTGCCAGATACACAATAAGAAGAGAGCTTATAGAGAAGACCAGCATGCCAAACTTTACTAAAAGCTTTTGAAATGTCAAGAGCGATGGCCTTAACCTCTTCACCTTTATCTAATGCACGAAAAACCTATCGGTTATTACTGTTAGCAAATCAGCTGTAGAACAAGAAGATCGAAATCCATATAGACGGTCAGAAAGAAAGTTATTAGATTCAAGATGAGAAACTAAGTGTTTGTTAACTAAAGATTCAAAAACCTCGCTTATGATAGGAAGAAGACTAATGGGAAAAATCAGATCGCTCTCCAGAATTTTTGAATATAGAGATAACAGATGCTGCTTTCCAGCAGGCTGGAAAGCAAGACTCTGATAAGCACTTGTTGAATAGTTTTGAGAGTATAGACGACAGCTCCGGAGAACACTTCTGCAAGACAATAACAGATATGTTGTCCGGGCGACAAGCTGTCGAAGAGTCTAGGCAGGAAATCACTATTGATACAGAAGCTGGAGTGATATGAATGTCAAGCAATGGATCAACCTGTTTGTTGCCAATATCAGGTAGAACGCAACCAGTAGAATCAAGAGATGATATTGATGAAAAGTTTTTAGCAAACATGTCAGCTTTGTCTTTAGTTAAGGTGACAATGGTTTTTAGCCGTAATAAACAGACGTCTGTTTTCTGGAGAATTGTTTTGCCGATAGATATGGAAGTAACGGTTTCGATTAGCAATAGCAGCAGCACAGTGTGAGGAAAGCCATGGAAAAGTGTGAGGCTTGACCTAGAGGTGTCTAGAGGGAACAAAAGATTTCATGCCAGCCTGAATCCATGAAGTTATGTAAGAAGCACATTTGTCCAAAGCAAGACGAAAGATTTGTATCCAAGGGCCATCACGAAGAAAATCATGGAAGGAATCCCAGTCATCTTTAAGGTAGTTGTAAGAGGTTCGATAATAGGGAGATTCAAGTGATGAAGAAGACTGAATTATTAGTTTTAGGGAAATCAAACTGTGTTCAGAAGCACCTTAGGGTGAATGTGGAGAAACTGAGCACTGAATAGGATCAGAAACAAGACATAAGTCGAGTAGAGAAGATAAATGATTCGGGTTATCTGGAAAGCGAGTTGGAAAGTTGACAATTTGAGTAAGGGATTGAGAAAGGCAAAAATTGTGGGCTTTAATGCCTGCAGAATCACTGACACTAGAGCCAAGCCTTACAGAGTGGTGAGCATTAAAGTCACCGAAAACAACTATATTAGCTGATGGATAAAGAGAGAGGGCTTAGTCAATATGATCAGAAATAACGTCATAAAGAGTCCAGTCTTCAGATGAAGGAGAGCGATATAGAACAAAGAGAAAGGCAATAGAGTGAAGTGGTGCCAAACGGAAGCACATAAAAGAATAGTCTGTGGGTTCAAACCTAGTTTCCAGACTAATGGGTGAATTCTAACGAATGTAAATGCTCAGGCCAAGCATGTGACTATTGGAGTCTATACGAATTAAAGGAAGATAACCATCAACACTAAGATCGCAAGATGAGATATTAGGGGCTGTTCTATAAAGATACTTGATATATATATAAATATATATATATATATATATATATTTATATATATATATTTATATATATATATATACATATACATATGTATATATATATATATATATATATATATATATATATATATATATATATATATATATATATATATATATAAATATATATATATATATATATATATATATATATATATATATGTAAATATATATAAATAAAGACCCATATCAGGTTTCTCGTTATTGCAAATACTTTTGTGTTCCAATAAAAGTTTCATAAGTACTTGTATACAAGAGCAGGTAAACTTTCCTTGAAAAAAAAAAAAACTTGATAAAAAGAAATAATAACTAAGTGATAAACTTACAAGACAGATTTTTAAACTTTGAAGAAAGTGAACTTGGTAGAAAAGATTTGCTTCAACAGCAATTTAACACAGCTCATCAAGCATGGTTAGCTGAAGTAAATAATTACGTAGGTCGGCTTGACGCATGCCTTGTGTTTGGGCGCAATCTGGTAATCACACAGAATTAAATACCGCTATCAATGCTTATCAACCTGCTTTAGGAGTAAACGCCCATTTTGCTTTGGTATCACTTCTCCCTTAACCTGTTTTTTTTTAGCTATGTTGTCCCTGAAAACATTGCTTTTTGTTGTGATTACGTCCTTGTAGCATTATCTTTAAGGATTTGCGGACTAGACGCATCTTATTAAAAGTAAAAAAAGAAACTTTATCAAAAAAAAAATAGCCTTACAATTTTTACGGGCTATCTTTTTTTTTTTTCTTAACTAAAATTTTTTGTTTGTAGAAGAAAAATAATAAACACAGATGAGGCAACTAAAGCACCTCCAACAACAAACGGTCTTTAGTTCGTTGGGTTTCTAAAGGTGTTTAAATATCTGATAAGTCAAGAGAGCGAGGCAACTTGAGCAGTTCCGTTTTGTTGCTTGCAGAAGGATTACCAAAACGAGCTAAAGCGGCCATTGTAAATGAAAAAGCAACGGCATTTGCAACAGCTGCTCATATAACAGCAAAGTAAGTCATTTATTACTAATGTTTCTTTAATCTACTTGTTTTTACTTAGGAGGAGCGATTGATGCAGATACCTATTTTTTATCCATAAGCATTTGACGCGTTGCTTCGTCTGCAAATAGAAGTAAAAACACTTTTTCAATATCTTTTATGTCAAAATTTAATAAAGTTTGACTGGAAATTTTGACTTTCTTTGTAAGAGTGCTAAATCCTATTGCTAGGCCTTTACTTATAAAGTTTTAATGTGCAATATCAAGAGTAGGGCGCATATAGTTGTCTCCAGTTGATCCACCGGATGATATTTTTAATTTTAATAGTGGTGATTTGATTATTAAATATTAGCAACGGCTAGCTGTCGCTAATTGTTAATAATTAAAATAATAATTTCTTACACGCGTTGAATTTTCAACTGAAAACATGCTTTTGTTCATTAAATTGAAATTTAATTAATGGGCCGATATATTATGCCAAAATTTTTAATGCACATCAAAAGTTTTTATTTGAAGCATTCATTTAAAATGCCTAACCATGCAGCAAATGTGCACGTTTTTTTTGTTAAAATATTTTGCATTTGCTGCTTTAGAAAACGCAAGGATTTAAGATTTATAAATAATGACGAAAAAACATATATAAATCTAAATAAAAATAAAAATGACTATTCAAACCTTATCAAAACAACATTCTGGAAAGACTATTCAACTAATAACTTAGACCTTCCTACCATGCTTTGCTCAAAATGTAGAAAAAAGCTTGCTTGGACTGACCCTTACCTCACTCTGCGACCGTGTTATGAAGATAAAATATACATATTTATATATAATGTACTTTACGTAAAATTTAGTTACGTTATAATGGGAACAATAGTTACTGTAATAACTATTGTATCCATAATAACGTATGTCTATAGACATACGCTATGAAAGTTAGACCTGAGTACCAGAGTTAGCAGAGGCAGAATATGTGAATATTATATATGTGAAAATGGGCACAAATCAAAAATGGTAAAAATATTAGCCTCTATGATTGAATGGGTTTTGGGAAAACCTGTTTATAAAGGTGCCAAAGACGTTTCAAACACACCTCCAAAATGACTTATTTGTCCAGATTGTTAAGTTCAAGTGTTTCAAGGAATTCCAAAACCCTGTACGAAGTTAGAAAGACAAAAGAATTTGACGGCCATTGTAAGATCAACATCCACTACAACGCAAGGAAAAGTTCTGTCCAGTTCTATTAAAGGCTTGACAAAAAATGAATAAAGGAACACTTTAGCTTTAAAAACCTTTGGTTCAAAGCAATTTGTTTTCACTGTTGGAAAGAGGTTAAAAAACCTTTCTTTTCTTTGGATAAATTGAACAAACCTTTACTAAAACTACATATCAGGTAAGGTTTTGATGCTTAAAATACTTTTTTAATAATTTACTTATGAATTTAAAGCCAATTTTTTAAATAACTTTGGAATAACTTTTAAGTAATCGCAATATGATTGAAGTTTCACTTTTTCTGAGAACTGAAGGAGGACGGAAATGTGTGGAATCTGGTTTCCATATTAAACTGATTGAGCGCAACCAGTGATTAGAAAAATATTCGGTGGTGATAAGTTCCTCTTATTATTAAAAGTAAATGAAAACAAAGAGGTAAGTATGCTATTACCTACAATTTTTTAAAATAACTTAATAAATAAATTGCACTCTGTATTATTCATTTTGAACTTTTATTTATAAATACTTGATAGAAAAAGATACTATTATAGTGTATTGCAATGACGTTGAAGAGCTCTTCGTCGCAGACATCGAGTAACAAATGATGTTGATATCAAATTAGGTGTAAATAGAAGGCAAGGTTTCCTTAAAGGTACTCTATCAATCACCCTAAAACCAGAGCTAGAAAATAATAAAATCGCAAATAAATTGAGAAAGTGTGACGTTATGGTTATGCGTTCAAAGATTTCAAAAATACAAATGTACGTAAAACTATTATACTGGCCATTTTATCTTTATTGAACAAAAGATACCATAACCTGAGGATAATTTCAGATAAATTAAATAATTCTTCCTTAGATTACACAGTATCTGAAGATCTAAAGGTTTTGCTTCAAATGGTTGGAAAACAAACTGCAACATCAAAGCACCCTTGTCCGTTTCGCATGACTCCATCTCTTAACCTTTAAAAAGCTGATCATTATTCTTTAGAACCTTTGTGCAGATTATACGACCAATGGATATCTGTTTGTACAAAATTAAAAAATGCAAAAACTTTCACAAATGTTGTTCAACCCCCTTTATTAGCATGGGACAAAAATAAAAAATAGTAGAGCTTGTAAATATTCCAGTCAAAATTGAATTTTGAAAGAGATTGAAAAAAATTTGTTTGAAAACAAGGAGTGTGGGTAACAGTTTGTTAACCGATATTTGTCTACGATAAACATCTGCAGAGTCTCTTATTAAGGGCAGCATCGCTTGCAATAAACTGGTTAAAAACATAGACAGTTTTGAGCTGTTTTTTCAGGAGTCTTGTCTTAGAGATACCGTATCCAAATACATTATGTTACATGGAGATTTTGAAAAAGTATTCCATGACTGTTTTAGAAAATCATTAGACTCTACCTATGTCAAAGATGTAAAGCAATTCTCGACGAGCTATAGAAATCTAGGGGCTACAATTCCTTTAAAGGTACACATAGTTGAGCAACATATTATCAAATTTATCTATATGAAAGGTGAAGTCTTTGGTATGATAAATAAATTTTAAGTTTAACAAAAGATTAAAATAATATTATCAAATTATAATAATAGTTAATAAGTACTTATTATTGCAATAATACATCAGTTTATGCAGATTTAAACTTCTATAAACTATGACGATTATTTATTAAATAGACTAAAACTTATTTTGTGCATTTTATATTCTGTACGCTTGGGTTACTGAACCAAACAAGCTCTTAAATCTATTCACCAGGATTTCAATCAGTTTTGGCGAATAAGAAAAGTTGGAGAACACAGTCCAAACTGTATAGAAAATATTTATCATCTTAGGAGACATAGTTCTAGGAAGGGGGTAAATAATGGTCGGGGCGATTTGGGTTAGCTCTAATTACCTAAACTATTTGCAAGCCATCCTCATTTGATACTAATATTAACATACTAAAAAATTTGAGTATGCCACAGAGCTCTTAGTTACCTATCTTGAACAACAAAGTTACTCGGCATTCGCCTAAAATTCGTGATTTCGCACATCTTGGACTACTAAGCAGCAACCTGAGCAAAAAATATTAAAGCTTTTACTAATTAAACTAAGTCCTACTGATGAAATAATTAGCGAACAATTAGAAAAAGTAACAATCAACAATCAAGTGCCGTATAGAAGACATTTTATTTACTTGCCCAATTGTGTCTGAGGCAGTCAAGCGTAAAATATACTTTGAACAAGTTAAAGTGTAATTTTCTTTCATAAGATTTTACAACATTTACTTTTTGGTGAATACTTATTGGTAATTAAAACACAAACTCGATAATTGTTAGCAATTCTAAACAACTAATGAGAAATTATAAACAATTGCTAAACAATTGGTAATTAAAACACAAACTCAAATTTGCTTATCACCAATTGCTACGCAATTGGTGATAAGCAAATTGGAAAATAATAATAATAATTGGTAATAATCAAATAATAAGATAAGCAAATTGGAAAATTTTAATAATAATTGGTAATAATCAAATTGCAAATAAGCAAATTGGTAATAAGCAATAGCGAAGCAATAAACTAAAATATCATCAACATTATTATATAACGTAATAACTAACAATTTTCATAACAGCCGTTAAACGGGTATAATCAGGACTGACTTAACTCATCATATCCCTATATTACTTATTACTGATGTCGTAACTTATAATAATAAAACCCTTGAATCAACAGTATTCACAAGAAAAATCAATGAAAACTCCATAAGCCAATTTAATAAAGTAATAAATGATTCCGTCGATTGGAATCTTATTTTACAATCTTATGATGTAATTAATGCTTATGATTTATTTTTGAACGATGATGAGGCATTTTTTTTAAAAGTAAAAGTAATAAACTCTAAGTTCTTTCTAACCCCACGGATGACCAAAGGGCTAATAAAATCATCAAGGAAAAAACAAAAATTGTATGAAAATTATTTTTAAAACATAAAACTTATAAAAATGAAACTATTTACAAAAGCTATAAAAATTCATTTTAAATATTAAAAAACAATTACAAGTTAGTTATTATGTTAAATTGTCTAAAATTAAAAAAAGGAAACTCTCGAATAAAGTGGAACATTATTAGAGAATTAATTGGGGAAAAAAAAATTGCAAACTTTTTATTGATAGAAAACTCATTTATCATAAAGAAGTCATTATTGAGAAACTGAACAGTTTTTTCCTTGACTTAGCAGCAAAAATTCCATTAATTCAAAAAGAAGTTGATTCATATATTACAACAACTGACATAATTATGGACAAAGCAATTTAAAAAAAAAGACATGCGTAATACTTTTAATAGTCTTTAAAAAAATAAAAGTGCAGGTATTGATCAAATTAATGGAAATATAATTAAATCTGGCGTTAAATTTAATATTTCGAACCCTCATTATTCCGTACTTTTCATCTCTCGTTCAAGTCGGGTCATATTCCAAACAAAATGAACACACATATATGTATATATATATATATATATATATATATATATACATATACATATACATATACATATACATATATATATATATATATATATATATATATATATATATATATATATATATATATATATATATATATATATATATATATATATATATATATATATATATATATATATATATATATATATATATATATATATATATATATATATATATATATATATATATATATATATATATATAATGGAAAAAGGTATGCGAAGCAAAAAGAAACAATAATTGAATTTTTGAAATTTGAAAAAAAGTTTATTTCTTTTAAATAAATATATAAATAATAAAAAAGCACTAGAGGCCTTTCACTATTTTCATCAGTAGTGCTATGTTTAATGCTTTATCAAATTTTTTTATATTACTGTAGAAAGTTAGATAATAGAAAAATTAAATTGCTACATTGTAACTATGAGTTACCATTGTAACATTTTTTTAAAAAAAGGAAGTTTCAATTAAATGTGTCATGTTTTTGTTTATGTAAATGACTTTCATATGACAACAAATTTTTTTCACTTTTTAATTCAAGGAAAACAAAGAGTTGGAAAAAAGGTTCTATAGTTTTGTTGTGCAATCTCTGGCATTCAAATACATGATTGTCAAATTGGTCTGTAGAATTTCCTGTCAAACTTCAATCAGTTGATAACATTTTACTGCAGGAAAGGATAGCACTTAAAGAACTTAAAGAAATGAAAGACATTGTTATCAAAAAAGCAGATAAAGGTAACACTCTAATTGTAATGGACTCAACATACTATAAAGATAAACTTGTTAATCAAGATCATCTATCTTCTTTAAATACTTATGAAAAAACAAATTTTGACTCAGATAAAAGAGTTTTCAAAATCTTTCAAAAATGATTGCTAAACATAAATGTCTAACACAAAACGAAATAGACTACATTACAAATTTTGAATGGAAATCTAGTACTTTTTACGTTATTCCAAAAATTCATAAATGCAATGAAATAATTAAAAAGGTTCAAGAATCTAGTTCTCCGTTTATAGAAATGAAACCTCCAAAAGATTTAAAAGCTCGACCTATTATTGCTGGAATAGACTCACCAACATCACACTTAAGCCAATTTCTTCATATAATATTATCTCCGATTGTAAAAAAACAAAAAACTTATATAAAAGATGATTGGGATTTCTTAAGAAAAATCCCTAGAAATATTGATTCAGACAGTGTAATACTAACATGTGACATTGTCAATCTATACACAAGTATTCCACATAATCTAGGTCTTAAAGCATTACAATACTGGATTGAACAACAAAAAGATTTAATAGCAGATCGATTCACCTCCGATTTCCTCTTAGAATCGGCATCTTTCATTTTAGAAAACAATAATTTTATTTTTGACGACCAAGTATACCATCAGATTACAGGTACAGCCATGGGTACAGACTTTGCCCCAGACTATGCATGTCTTACAATTGGATTTTTAGAAGAAACTTTGCTTTTTCCGAAAATCTTACCAAAATACTTTTCAAAAGAAGAAGTTAAAAATATTGAACAGTTTTATTTTAGATATGTTGATGATGGTTTTAACATATGGCCAAAAAATCTAGACATCGCCAAGTTTAAAAGTTCTCTAGAAGAACTACATAATTCAATTAATTTTACGATTGATTTAGGTACACAACACAATAAAAACGGAAATATCTACAATGTCATTAATTTTTTAGATGTATCGGTTATTCTTAAAAACAACAAACATATCAAAACAGATATATTTTACAAAGAAACAAATACCCACGACTATTTAAATTACAATAGTTTTCATCCTTTCCACATAAAAAAGAATATACCATATAATCTTGCTAAAAGAATAATTGTTTTTACCTCGGATTATGCTACAGAAAAACTACGTTCAAACGGAACTAAAATTATGTTTAAAAGAATGTCTTTACCCAGATAATATTATAGAAAAAGCATTTCATAATGCCAAATTACAAGGACCAGCACCTTTAAAAAAATCCAAAGAAGTTTTTCCTCTGGTAACTACATTTTATAGCAATTTAAACTGCCAGCCTATTTTAACAGAAACTAACCTTTTACTTAGTCTATCTACTAATGCAAGGGTAAAGGAGGTTTTTTCAAATATACATCCAGTAACAGCCTACAAACAACCACCAAATTTACTTAGACAACTAACTTCTTCAAAATTTCATTCTATTTCATCTATCAAAAAAACGGGTTTATTCAAATGTAGAGATATTCGTTGTAAAATTTGCCAATTATATTTACAAGAAGTTGATAAGTTTGAGACATCTAATGGAACTATTTGGAATATTAAAAGTCGCATTACTTGTAATAGCAAAAATGTTATTTATTATTTAAAGTGTTTATCATGTAATGGTTTATCTACTTACACTGGAAAAACAAATAATTTAAGAAACCGTACTAATGGTCATTTTTCCAGTTGCAGAACAGAAAATTCTACAGACCAATTTGACAATCATGTATCTGAATGCCAGAGATTGCACAACAAAACTATAGAACCTTTTTTCCAACTCTTTGTTATCCTTGAATTAAAAAGTGAAAAAAATTTGTTGTCATATGAAAGTCATTTACACAAACAAAAACATGACACATTTAATTGAAACTTCCTTTTTTTAAAAAATGTTACAATGGTAACTCATAGTTACAATATAGCAATTTAATTTTTCTATTATCTAACTTTCTACAGTAATATAAAAAAATTTGATAAAGCATTAAACATAGCACTACTGATGAAAATAGTGAAAGGCCTCTAGTGCTTTTTTATTATTTATATATTTATTTAAAAGAAATAAATTTTTTTTCAAATTTCAAAAATTCAATTATTGTTTTTTTTGCTTGGCATACCTTTTTCCATTATATTGTTTATTATCAATTTTGTAGTTATATATATATATATATATATATATATATATATATATATATATATATATATATATATGTATATATATATATATATATATATATATATATATATATATATATATATATATATATATATATATATATATATATATATATATATATATATATATATAAACAGTATCGAACAAAACGAGTGCAACCAAATAATGCTAATTTAGTTTCTTTGTATAAAAGTGATGCATTTTTTCAATTTAGAGAAATAACTATGTAACTGTATAGAGACAAAGTTCTTCAAGTTTTTTTCATCACAAAGTTCATTATTTGTACACAAAAATTAATAAATTAATCAAAAGTATTAAAAAAAGTTGATTTCCTTTTGGACAAAAAAAGTGTAACTCGACAAAATGTTGAGCAAGCTGTATTTTGCTATCAATATTTCGTGGCTAATCCTTTGTTGTCGATCACAGCCTTGCATCTTCGAGGCATAGATTTGATCAGGTGATCAATGAAACTTTGTGGAATCGCTTCCCAGGCCTTTTGGATTTGTTCAAACAGTTGATACTTATTACAAACACTTTCACAATTAATTCTGCGGTTGACGATCTCCCACAGGTTCTTGATAGAGTTGAGATCCGGAGATTGAGGCGGCCGATCCATCACCGATAGGTTGTTGTCTTAAAACCACTGCTTGACTACTTTTGCAGTGTGTTTCGGATCATTGTCTTGCTAAAAAACCCATTTTATTGGCATATTCCATTCAGCATGAGATAACAAAACATCTTTCAGGATAATTTTATACAGGAAACGATCCATTATTCCGTCATTTCGATGTATTGGACCTTGACCGTTAGCCGAAAATCACCCCTAGACCATTACATTGCCTCCACCATGCTTAACGGTCTTATGGCAGTAACGTAAATCGAGGCGTTTTCCGGCCGGTCGACTTACACGGCAAATGCCATCGCTCCCAATGATGTTGAACTTCGATTCGTCACTGAACAGGACAGTTCGCCATTTCTGCACATTCCAGTCAATATGAGATGCAGCAAACAGGAGTCTTTTCTTCTGGTTTTTTAGTGAAATCAGCGGTTTCTTTGCAGGGCGACGAGAAAAAAATCCGGCTTCAACAGCATGTCATCTGATTGTTCGTTCCGATACAGGCAGCTCTAATTGCTTTTGTATCTCAACTGATGATATCCAGGGATCCTTCTTGACGTATCTGACGATCATAGAATCCTGTCTAAAAGTGGTGGAACGCGGTCTTCCACCTTTGTTATCTGTTGCCAACTTCCCCGTAGAACGATATTTGGAACATAGTCATGATACGGTCCATTTTTTCACGCGATATTTATCACAAATACTTTTTCGTGACATTCCACTTACGTAATCGCCAATAAATCTTTCTTTCTTCCAATCCAAGACTGTCGGGAGCCAGATTATTTATTTTTATTATTTTTATGCACTTGAAGTCATAAAAGTAATAAAAATCACGCTTCTCAAGGCTTACCGTGTTATATTTACCTTGTGATGATACTATAATGCTCTGTGGAACACAACGTCTTGGTTGGATGTTGACTGTATTGATGTAATGAAACACTTGTTGTATTTCTTTCTTGTATTGATGTTCTTTGATAAAACACTTTGATAAAACTCACTCCGATAAACTGTCTTGATAATACTGACTGATTGACTTCCATATACTGACTGAATTACATGTCGATTTACATGTCTCTTATATAGTAAAATGAACCTGTGTGAACCTGTTCTGAAGATTCTAGATGCTTCATTTCGATGCTTCTGGAAGCTTCTGGATGCGTCTGGATGCTTCAGAATGTTTCTGGATATTTCTGGATGCTACTGGATGCTTCCAGATGCTTTTTCTGGAAACTTATGGAAGCTTCTGCATGCTTCTGGAAACTTCTGGAAACTTCTGGTTCCTTCTTTTAATTATTAAAAAACTTCCGTGACGTTGACACGGACCAGACTTAAGAAAATGAAACCAAAAAAGTTGCACTTGTTTTGTCCGCTGCAAAGTGGCACTTGTCAACGAAATTCTGCCTGTGTGTTGTCACCTGTCAGCTGATTGCTCATGTCATGACTATGACTCCAGACTCCTGAACTGTTTGCTGTGGTAGTATGGTTCGTTTCGTTTTTAAGACATGTAAAATTAGAAACACTTTTTAGCATTGTTTGATGTTGGTTGCAAATGTTTTGTCCAATATATATATATACATATATATATATATATATACATATATATATATATATATATATATACATATATATATATATATATATATATATATATATATATATATATATATATATATATATATATATATATATATATATATATATATATATATATATATATATATATATATATATATATATATATATATATATATATATATATATATATATATATATATATATGTATATGTTTTGTTCATATTTGACGTAATATATATATAAATTACATATTTTTCAAATACAAATAAGGCTTCTAAAAGAAGATCACAATGATCGTCAGAAGCCTTTTACAAAAGAGAGTTAAATATAATAAAAACGTTTCTTTACAAAAAGAGTACGTACCCTGACGTAAAAGAAAACATAAAAACATTAAATTGTACTTAGATAAATGAAAATAAATCGTAAACAAGTATAAAACAAACCTTGAAGATAGATGACAATAAAATTTATTTTTTATCACAAGATAAATAAAAATCATTCTAAGATACTTTCAATAGAGAAAATGAGATCTTTTAATTTATTTTTAAAAACAGGATAAGTTAGGGGTAAGCCGAAGTTAGGCAAATTAATTTTGTTCCAGAGATGAGCAGCACGATAAGTGATATAGAACTGATTTAATTTTGTTCGACAGAGTGGTTCATTTAAATAATTATTACTCCTCATGTTAAATTTGTTTATTGGTTTTAAAATAAAATGGTCATTAAAATATAAAGGAGATAAATCATCCTTCCACATATAAACAAAAGATAAATTTTTATATGTGTTTAGTTTATATATATCGAGGATTTTTATTTGATTAAAAAATATTAAGGAATGGACGAACCGATCCACAGAATTAATTAAACGTATTGCATGCTTTTGACGGCGATAGAGACGTTGTAACTTGCTTTGATCAGTGCTACCCCAAGCAATAACTCCATAACTTAAATAACTATGAATAAAAGAATAATAACGTTTATATGAATTATTTTTATCTAAATGAGTACGCGTCTTATATAAAATTCCGATACTTTTTGAAACTTTCGAGCAGACATAGTAAAATGATGTTTCCATGTGATGGTCTTGTTATCTGGTGATGAGACTAATATTTCAAACTACAGACCTATTTCAGTCTTGCCCTGCTTTTCTAAACTAATTGAACGCAATATGTTTAACAGACTTTATAAATATTTAACTGAAAATAAAATTTTATACTGCAATCAAAATGGTTTTAAAAAAACCATTCTACTGACAATGCAACAATTTAATTGGTTAAACATATATCAAATAGGTTTAATAGTGATTGCTATACAAATGGGGTTTTTGTTTATTTATCCAAAGCTTTCGACACATAAATCATGAGACTTTCAAAAAAGCTATAAAATTATGGTGTTAAAAACAAAAACTTACTTTTGTTTAATTCATATTTAACTAACAGAAAACAATTTATACTTAGAAAAGATTAAAAAAAAAAAACCTAATAACTTGTGGGGTACCCAGTGTTCTATTCTAGAACCTTTTTTTTTTTTACTTTATCTTAATGACTTATATTTAGCATCAAAAATAATAAACACTAAGTTATTTATCAATGAGTGGTTTAAAAGTAAACGACTTTCATTAAACTTAAAATTTTAATAAAACTTACTAAACCTATAACGTGGAAGTTATTAATAACAAAAAACGCAATTCTTTGTGATTCATACCTTCCGCGATTTGTATTATTTTTTTTATTATTATTCTGCCGGATGATTGTTAGCAAAAATTTATTTTATTGCTGACGTTTTCTAGGTAATTATACTGTTTTATTTACCACTTATTAGTTATGTAAAACGGGACTCGGTGATAAGAAAAGTCTTCTTCTTGCTCCAGCCAGGATTTTCTAATATTGTAATTTCTTTGTTGGAGCTTTAAACAAACGGCAAAATAAAAAATAAAATAAAATAAAGCTAGCTAAAAAAAAAAAAATTTAAACTTGGAAAAAGAAGAAATAAAAATGAAAGAAAAAGTGGAAAAAAGAAAATAAAAAATCTTATTCTCTTGATTTAACAATATTATTCTTACTTATGTTGCTACTGGAGTAGAAGCAATTGGTGTCATATCATTTTCAATGCAATAAAATAATGATATGCCATTGAGCATGCCAGATGAGCAATCTAAGAATCTTTAAGGAAGGATATAATACAGATGGGAAGGCCTTGTGCTATAACATTTCCCCACAACATGCTTGAATTAGGTTTTTTGATTTTATTTTGTGTATTGTAAATAGAATTCAAAAAAAAACTTGAAAAGTAAAAAAGGTTTTAAAAGACAAATAATTATTGAGAAAAAAAGATTTTACATGATAGGATATTTGAAGAATTTGGTTTGAGAGTTAATAAACCAAGAACTGGCAGATCAGGAACTAGTAATACCGGAAATTTATACCGACGAGCTTTTTCTGGCTCTCTGAATGTTATATAAACTGATAATTTCTTTAATTGTTGAAGAAACTATTATCTGATTACATATCATTCTAATTGCAAACAATCGATCCGAAAAAAATTAATAAACATTGCTATGATACATAAAAAAGTTGTTAGAGACATATGATTAGTTCTAGGTCCCAGCTTCCATTCACAAAGTATTAGCACATGCTGGGGCAATTATAATTAGTTCATTAGTTCCATTTGGTATAATGGAAGAGAAAACGGTGGAATCTTGACTCATAATTTATAAATTTGGTTGTGAACATCATGCAAGGAAAAATAGTAGAAAAACAAATTTATTTAACATTTTAATTCGAGGTATACATACTTCTGATATCCTTGTTAATTCAATTTCATTAACTAAAAGATTGAAAAGTAAGAAAATATTTTGCCTACTGAAAAAATTTAAAAGTTTGTTAGCAGTTTATAGCGGTGATAGTGAAATCAATCAGATGAAATAGATTTAGATGAAATTAATGACTAGATGAATATTTAAACGTTGACAACGTTAATGAAAATCTAGAATTAGATATAGATGTAGAAGAGTATAGTTCTAAACTGTATAATCTGTATAATATAACTTTATGTTTTTGTGTCTACTTTATAAATTTTTTAAATATATAAATAATATTAAATAAAATATTAAAATTTTTTTTTTTTTCCTTATAATTTGTCGTTTAAAAATATTACAATAACTACATATATTTCACAAATTTTACATAAAAAATGACAAGAAGGATTCAGGATGATTTTGTCATGAAGCCCTTTACAACATATGGTTAACTTTTACTTAAAATACAATATCTGTAGCAAAATAATGATATACGTTTTTGCAAAAATATTTAAAAACCAATGTAAAATGTTAAGCGAAATAATATACAAAATAAAACAACAACAACAACAAGAAATCAATCAAAAATAAATCAAGATATTTCAATTAAAAATATAATTTTTTTAAGTTTTTGTTTGAATGAAGCAAAAGTCAGTTTGGTAAAAAAATCGAAATTCGGTAAGACTATTATTTTCCAGAGATAAGGACCTCGGTAAGAAACAAAAAACTGGTCTTTGCTTTTACGGCAAAAAGGGGCAATAAGATTGTTATTAATTCGAAGATTATATTTTTTTTGGCTTTCAAATAAAATTTTCCCTCACCCCAGAATGAGGGTGTTGAAAAGTCTTCATGATCATAACTTTTAGAAAATAAAAGATTTTTCAATGAAAGTTAAAATTTGTCAATGAATTTAAATTTATTATAACATTGCAGCGAAAATCTTTTCTTGGACTTGTTCCTCTCATATTTGGGGAGAGGAGGGCTAACTTTGCGAGTATTTGTGATTCCGGGCTTCAATCACCGCAATTTTTTTGCAAAACATTATATTTTGACTTAATCCTGAACTTAACATGTTTGGAGCATTTGAAAATTGTCAATTATTTAAACAATGCCCGAAAGTATCACATATAAAAAATTCAACTGGTACCCCCAGTGCTCATGTGGATTCATTCCCTCCTTGCTGCGCCTATATGCTCGCTTAACACCAAAATAAAAAATATTATCTTATAAAAAATATTTTCTATTTTACTCAATTAAGGCTTAATATCCACATAAATATAACGATTATATTTTGCCACCTATTTCAAGGAAATGTTACCACTGCACAGTCGGACTGCAACATACGAAAGGATGGCCAAAATTATTTTTCCAATTTTTTTAAAATTTTAATATAATGTATATAGCTAATTTTGTATATTCAAAATTTCACATAACTTTAATCTATAGTTTCCAAGAAATATAACTTTGTAGCATTAGCGCAAATAAGATTTTTCCCGGGAAAGGGTTTGGAAGCAAAAACCAAATCAAGATTTTCCTTTACTGTTATTTTTTATTCTAATCATCATCAATTTCTACATCTATATTAAGGTTTTCATTAAATCGATCAATATCACTGTCATCATCTGATGTGCCATCATTATTTTGGCCTTTGCTTGTATTAACGTCTACTTTTTTTTGTCTTTTTGTTTTGTTTTTTTTATTAAATTTAAGATAAGCATTTCGTTACAATATATAAAATACAAATATATAATAATAATAATAATAATAATAATAATAATATATATATATATACATACATACATACATACATACATACATACATACATACATACATACATACATACATACATACATACATACATATAATGATCGTTATTAAATAATAAAAGAACGCGGGAACTCGTAGAAGACCATACGGTCTTGTCGTCGAGTACCGCTAAGAAATGATAGTGTTAAAATTTATTAGATATTTATAAGATAAAAGATGAGTTAACGAAGTCAGAAACTTAATATATTCCGTTATAAATGCAAATTACATTAATATTACAGTTAATAATAATACATATATAATTTTTATAAATAAATGGTTAAATGGAGGGTAGAAAGGAAGATCACGAAAAAAATATCAAAAGTATATTGTTAAATCTTCGATTGTAAGAATGAGTTCTTTCAGCTTTCGTTTAAAAGAAAAGTAGTAACTTTGATGAATAAAATCTTCAGTAAAATTTTCTAAAACTATTTTATTCCACAAGAATGGTCCGCGATTATCAATACAAAATTTAAAAATATTTGTTTGAAAAATGCGTTGCTTAATAAAATCATTATTGCGTAAAATGTATTTATTTTTACCTTTTGATGAATACAAATTATGGAAAGAAATAGGGGGTGAAATGGTTATACATTTAAACATAAAACAAAGAATATTAAAAGTGTTAGGCTCATATATATTAAAAACTTTCATTTCAAATAATAGAGACTTCGCATGAGTATAACGGTCTTTAAAATATATATGACGTACTATATACTTCTGCTCACAATAAAGAGGTTAAAGTTCATTTTTTCTTTGTACTACCTAAAGCAATGTTTGCATAGCTTATGTGACAATGAATAAATGAGTCATATAATTGTACTAAAGTATGTTTATTTAAAACATTTCTTGCTTTGTACAATTTCTATACTTGTACATTTTTATACTTTTTGAAATTTAACTTGATAAGTTTTTAATGTGCAATGCAACCACCTAGAAAGTTGGTTACTGTTACTTGTTTAATTTGTATATTGTCGATAACAAGATGATGATGGTCTACTTCTTCTAGTACTTAAAGGTCTGTAACTTCTTTCGGAAGAAAGAAGTTTTTTTTTCAGGTCTCGTTCTTAAAGATAATGTACTTATAATTGGATCAGATGAGTTTATGGCACGTGTAAATACATCAAATAAATTTTCTTCTCTTGAGCACTTGTTAGTTATGTAATTATGTTAGTTCCTGGATGTTTTTAGGATCCTTCTGCTCTTGGCATAAATTTCTTAACATTAAAAGGTGTATACGTTTTTTTGCTTTAATCCCATAACTTTGCCATCTATCATACTCAAGATTAATAAAAAATCCACACAAAAAATTTGCCATTTCGCAAATCAACTCTAATAGAGTTCAAAAGTGGTATTTCTTTTTCTATATCTTATGGATTTTAAGGTCTCATTTTTTCTTTTGTAAGCTCCATACAGATAGGTCAACAGAATCTTATACTTCGAGGTGTAAGATTTAGCCACTTTAAATTTTAAATTTTTTGTGTTATTGTATAATGTTAGCTGTAATGACATTGTCGCTACAGTTATTAAATCTGAGTCACTATCATCGACGCAATCCATTCTCTGATAATATTTAGCGTTTCCAGAAATTTTATTTAGTCCCCAAGGAACTCAATAATTTTACAACCTTTATTGTTCTCTTTCCAATGCTTCAAAATAGTTGCTTGATTCAAATCAACTAATCTTTTGCCTGTGTTCTTCATGAGAGTCTTTGATTCTACTTTTTTATAAAATTTTTTGTTGTAGTTATTAAATCTTTTAGTGATCTTTTTTTTTAATAGTCCTATAGCTTAGAAATCTAGCAGTTGCTGTCATTTGTGTATCGTGATATGAACTTTTTGTGTGATTACAGTCGATAAAATAAACTTTATCATCTGACAACACGTAATTGTTATTTAATCTGTGTATTATTTGAATTGCTTCAGTTTGATGTACTATAACATTTTTTAGAAACTTAACCATGATATAGTTTTGATCATTATATGCTGTAAATTTGCTGCAAGTAAAACTCGTTAAATTGAATCTGTTTTAATAGTTTTTTTAATGAACGTCCCGCTTTTTTCTCATTTGATCAATTAGTATATCTTTCGATTGTAAAAGCTGGACTGTCTATTTATTTTTATACTGATTTTCAATTCTAGCAATAAGTTTATTTACTTTTTCCCCACTTTTCTATGTATCTGATGTACAAAACCCTCAATAAATTTAAAAGTTTAAGGGTATTACATTCACGAATACTTACTAATGAAGAAATATACGCAAAAGCCCTTTAAGAATTTTTTATGACGATATTAGAGCAACTAAAGTGCTTCATTGTTTCCCTCCTGGATAAATTTATACATATTTCATCGCATTTAGTAGTATTTGCTTCGGATTCCATTTTTTAAAGTATTTTTTTACGACAGAAATGGGTGGTTTTCTTTCAGTAACAACAACAAAGAATTAAGCTGTTTTTATCTATACTAAATCAAAGTCTTATTTTTACAAAAGGTTACTTAAATTGATATTGGATAACAATATTACCCTCAAAAATTGTAGTTTAAAAACCGCTCAATTATTATAAATTAAGAGTTATTATAATCACAAAACACAAAGTCGTAAACAAATCTTCTATAGCTTTCCGCAATAAAATTACAGAATAGTATTTAGTTATAATGATACATTCTTTAATAAACGAATGTTTTATACAAGAACGCATTGCAAAAAATCGCAATAATCGGAGCATGGGAACAAAATACTCTTAAAAGGTTTACCCTCCAGCCCAAATGCGAGGGCAATGAGTTATTAAAATATTTTAATTTATCATCTTATACTAAATTCAAATTCATCGATAGATTTCAAATTTCTTAAAACTATCTTTTATTGTTCATATGTTATCACAATTCTGAATCCAACACTTATTAAAGATGCAGAAGAGAAATATTCTAAAAAGACCTTGCGTCACTAAAAAACAATTAATTCAAAAAAGAGCAAAAAGGTGCGGAATTACGTTTTTCATTAAATTTTTCTTGAGCAAATTAAGCATCAACAAATGCTGAGACCACCTTATAAAGAATTGTAAATTAGTTTTCCTGCTCTACTAAAGTTAAAGTACCCTATTATTTTGCAATATTTTTTCATATTTTGGCCCTACTTTCACGACTACATTCATTGTATTTTTTTTAACTTAAATTATTTAAAACTAGCCTCAATGATCTTTCTATCAATGTATAAATGTCTGAGAAAATATAAAAATTATTTATATATAAATCGGTTGGAACACTACCCACAAAACTTCTCTTGGGTGACCTTTTTGACAAAAAAATTTCACTTTGTAACTAAATATCTCGTTATTGATATTCTTAAAAAATTTGATGTTTTCACATTTTCATCTTGAATGTCTTAACAAATGAACTTACCGTATAAAAAAATGTAAAAAGTATAAAAAATTTCAATTTTGGCCACCCAACGCCCCACTGTGCACTGTGCAGTGGTTTTAATTGCTTTTTAAATAAAAACAAAACAGAGTAAAACTTTTTAATATTTTACCAATAGGGGAGAGTGGGGTAATGGCGAGCCCGGGGTATCTTCGAACATGGTAAAAACAGCATTAAAGAAAAATAAATTTGACAATTTTTTTTACCTGCTGAGAGGGAATTCTCAGTTCCAGACGTGCAGTAGTGTAATGAAGCTGCAATCGTTGTTCACTATAATTTGATTTTAACTTTTTCCGATCATTTTATGCAAATTTTTTCTTGAGTAACATTCTGTTGCAGCTTCTGTGAATAAAAAACCACTCCTTTTTGTTGTTGTTGTTGCATAGTATAGGTTTTATACTAAGTTATTACAATTAGCATTTTATTCGCTATTACACAACGGTGTTTGTGATTGTCCCCGGTGTGTTCGGAATTACCCCATGTACGTAGGGTAATTCCGAACACCAATGGTTTTAATTTTGCCATAAATTTTTTATTTATAATAAGATTTATAAAAATTTGCTTTTGAGGGTTTTGTGACTGAATAGTTAAACTAGTTGATTACCAATAAATGTGATCAATTTTGTCTAACTGGTGTTTTTAATAAACAATCCCGCTTAGGTGTTCGCCATTACTCCACTCTCCCCAACTGGATATCCTTCTTTATATTCAAAAAAAAAAAAAATTCAAAAACAATTGTAATTTTATTGTTTAAAGGTTTGAGTAAATGAAATTAAAAAAATAAATAATTTTTTTTTTATTGCATAAAACAAAGTAGTAGTGTTTCAATAAAAATTGGCTTTAAATTTGAACTTTTATTGAGAAGTTTGTTAATAACGAATCATTATATTCAAAAAATTAGTTCTAATTGTCAGATTAATATTTTTTTTTCCTTAATGTTTTTTTGGTCAGCTTATTTAAAATGCTCAAATTACCAAGTGGTCTGGGTTATATAAGCATTTTTGCTACTTTTTTAAAACCTCTGTATTTTTAAGAAAAAAATTCGTGTACCCAAATATTTATGTAGACGATGAGTAGTGATCCCTAAAATTTGTTTATCCGCAAAAATTTTGGAGCCATCATAATTATTTTTTAAAAATTTCAATTTTCACTTAAGGTGCTCATAATGTCCTATTCTGTCATATGCACAAATGTAACAAAAATAGTTTAATAAATAGTTTACAATATCAACTATCAAATAATCTTAGATTATGAAAAACAATTTAAATAACAAAATTTCGACGAAAAGTCTGTTACTATTAACAAAGTCTGTTTTTAATTTTTTCTGAAAAATCTTCTTCTTGTAACTCTCACTGTTTACTAAGTTTTAGTTGTTCTGTTATTTTATGTGATGTTAGAGGCATCCATAAAGTACGCACGCAATAAAGTCACTGATTTAGGACCCCCTTACCACTGCATGTTTTTAACCCCCTCTTCCTCTGCGTTTTTACGTGTTATTTATTACAAAATAACGTCTTTTTTAACCCGACGCAAAAGTTTTTAAAACATTAAAAACAAAAATTTTAACCAATTCCATATTTCATTTGCCGAATTCATTTAACGCGGTCTGCACACTTATGTTTACGATGTAGGGAAAAAAATAAAAAATGGTCGCTACTCAGTTTGATAAAAAATTAAAAACAAGTGTTCTACATCCTAATATTTATACTTTTTCTGGCTAGATTTTTAAAACGCTTCAATTGATTTGTGCTTCTGCTTTATGCTTTATAATAATTTTAAATCAAAAGATTCTAATGGTCTACTCAAAATACTATCGTTTACCAAGTGATGAAACTCAATCTTTACTGGATAATTAAATATATTTACCTGGGGCAATAATAAGTTAAAAAAAAGTATTGCAATTACTATTGTAAGAAACCATCAGCAATATTATTAAATAAACTCCTTAATTATCTGATTTAAATTGTGAAACTTTGAGTGCTAGTATATTATAATTTTACATAATAAAACATTACCTAACATCATGCTCAAAAATAATAGTGAAATATGTTTACTATATCACAAAAATCTCTTTTTATGAATAAATTAAAGAAAAGATGCGAAGGGTTTAATTTAGCTTATTAACACATTCGCTGCCAACTACGAGTATACTCGTAGTAAGTAGGCCTCATTTATTTGCCTCTTGTAGTTGGCAAATATTAAAGTCCCGCTAACTACGAGTATACTCGTAGTTAGCGGGACTTTGATATTCCTTAACTATGAGAATACTCGTAGTAAGCCGCCATCATGAGTTTCCCAACTTCAAGTAAACTCGTAGTTATACTAACTTATTTAAAGTAATATTTGTGCATGACTGGCTTTGTCTATTCACTTTATTTTCTTTTCTTAGCTTCACATTTGATTTCAGAAAATATTGCATTCAAGTTTTTATTTTAAAAATCCAAGGAATCTAATGTAAACGCAGAAAAAGACAGAAATAGCTTAAAACAGATGAAAGTCAAATATTGAAAATGTTCTAACTTTATTTCATGAAAATTAAAGTGTAAACCTATTCTTTTGAATGATACATTCTAAAACATTCGCCAATATATAGGGGAGGTCTATTTTCACAAACAGCACATTCATATCGTGTTTCTTTACTTTTTATTTTAGACTCAACATGGTTTTGTTGTGAATTTTTTCTTTTCATTTGGTGGTATTGAAGACAAGTAGTGGAAGCTATTATTGGTGATTCGAGGCACAATTTCATTCAAACGTTCACCCAATAAATCCATAACAATTAATTCTCTAAATTTAAGCAAGTAAATTGTTTTATCTAGTCCATATTTGCTGTTTAGACAGTAAGCATTAAAAAAAAAAGTATAAAAGTGATGAAATGCTACTTTTTTATACCATCTAATTGTCTTTCTTAGAAAATCATAATATGATACCATTTGTTCTGCCCTATCTACTCCTGACATACATCGATTATAATTTTTAATAATATTTGGTTTCTCTTATAATAATAATAATAATATTTTCTTCTCTCCTTTCCTGTTTGTCACTTCAATCATTTGCAACGAATGCAAGTTGCTAATCATTAGCATGTCTCTTTTGTCTTTTCATTTAGCAACCACTACACCTTCTCTGCTTCTGCTTATAACGTCTCCCTGTTTCAGTTTTGCTTTTGTACATTCTTTTAGATTTGACTTTATCATGATTTATCATGTGCTTTATTAACTCAAAGAAATTGTAAAAGTTATTGGTGTACAGGTGATAACTTTTTCCAATAAATTTTTCCATTAAGTCTAAAACAATAGCTCCCATTTGACCCAACAAATGTTTACAAAGAGTTGTCTTGCCAGAGTAGATTTTTACTTTTAGTACAATACCATCTGATTCGCAAAGCTCATAGAACTTGATACCATACTTATGTCTTTTATTTTTTACATACTGCCTGAATACAAGACGTCCAAAGCATCATTGACTCATTGATTGATATATTTTTATTAGGACAGTAGATGTTATCTATTGTATTATTTAAGTGATCGAGAAGTCCAATAGTTTTACACAAGCGTCCACTACCTGAATCTGCATTGTTAATAAAATGCCAAAACCGTAACAGTTGGACTTTATTTTGTGGCATTATTCTAGAAAATAAGGGAACTCTATAAAGACTGATCTTAGACCAATAGTGTTCAAATGATGGCATTTTGACACACCCCATATGAAGAAGAATTCCAAGAACAGCCACATATCTTCTGAATTTATTGATTTCCAATCTTTAAAACACGAGCTTCATCTGAGGGGACGCTGCTTATTTATTTCTTGTGTTGTGTAGCAATTAGTTTCAACTACCATAGTATTTATAAGCTCTTCTGTAACAAAAAGTCTAAAGAAATCTAGTGGTTACTTGCTCTCCATGTTTATCTTCAAACCAGGATTGACAGTAAATTGAATTTGTTTTACAATATTCGGCTCATCTTTCCATTGGTTTGAATTTCTAGATAGATTTGTTTCAGAAGTTGTTTTTTCAGGCAAAATATTACTTATAAGATCTACCTGTTGAGCTTTGTTTTGATTTTATCTATAAGCAAGACCACCTGTTGTTCTAGCTCTTTTCAGCGGCATTAAAAAATCTCCTGCAGTGGCTACTAGATGAACATCTGTAAACTGATTGCCATCACTTTCTTCAGTGTTATTATCTTCAGAAATTGATTTTAGTACAGTCAAGCTCGAAGACGTAGTAGTATAAACGAAAAATGAATCCGAATCTTTAATATCATCATCTTCACAATCCTCACAATCTTCCATAATCATATATGCTGATCCAATTGAGGAATATCTGTGTTGAACTAATATGAGATAGATAAATTTATAAATTATCTATTTATCAAAAAAAAAATTACTTATCTATAAAACACATTAATTAGTATACTGTGTAAAAAATTTGAAGTGCACACTAAAAAGTTTTTTAATATATTAAAAACATTTTGTAAACGTTGTGTAAATCAAATTTTTTTCACATTTTTAATAACATGCAGTATAATGTAGTTATCAAATATATTTTAGCTTCTAGTCTAAAAAACACAAAAATTTAGAATCAAGAAAACAAAATATAAATTACCTTTTTTACTCATGATAACTACCAATGTGCAAGTGCATGTGCAAAAAAATTGAAATACTATTTATAATAATATTGCATCAAATAAGCTACATTACTATACCTTTTCAAGATGTAATTAAGAACTTAATGCAATTGAGAAATTCAACATGAAATTTAGAAGTCACAATATGTAATTAAGAAACACAAAACGTAATTATGAAATTTTAAAAAGTAATTGAAAAACCCAACATGTAAATAAGAAACCGCAATATGTAAATGGAAAAACAAAAGTTCTAATTAAGAAATCTTAATATGTAAATGAGAATACATTATTTGTAATTGCAAATTCACAATGTAAGCTTAAAGGTCATTATAAAAAATCTTCATGTACATGCATTTTGATAAGTTAATAATGTCAAATTTAGCATTTGTGTGCACCAGCAATACAGTAATACAGTAATGGTATTGAAAGGTCATTGTGTTATTTGTCAATACACTATAAACAGAAAGTCTGTTATTAAATTGACTCCATGCATTTATTTCACTAAATTTGTTTACACCCACTTTTGAAACAACTAGAACCACCTTGTCCAATTTTTAGACATAAAATACATACAACCAAATAAGTTGAAGAAAAACATTATGTTTTATCTTGATTGAATGAGTTATTGAATGTGCTGAGCGAAATGACAACCCAATTGTTATTTTGCGAATTTGGCGCAAACTTTAGGTGTCAAATATAAGACAGCATATAATTTGGTCCTGAGCGGTAATTTAAATTTCCTTGGAAGATATGGAGTTACAGCTAGGGTTAGGACTATTGTAATTGTAATGAAAACAATAACAGTAACAATAATTATTGTTATTGTATTAGCTTAATTTAGAAACAATAACAATACTTGTGATTTACATTTTTTATAATTACAATTGTAATTCTGTAATACAATAACAATAAATATTGTATTGCAATTCATCTTTATAAAACAATAACAATATCTGAAAAAAAAATGTATTGTAATGACCCACTACAATAACAATAAATATTGTATTGTAATTCGTCTTTGTAATACAATAACAATATATTGTGATTGTAATTAAAAAAATTATTTTAGTGTCAAAATTTAATAAATGTTTTAATAGTCCAGTTGCCGACTATATACTCTTGTACCCTTGAAATAGGATACAACTAATATTTAATGATTGATTCTATTTTACTAAAACATAATGGGAGGGGGAAGAGGTTCCAGAATGGTAAATTGGGCAACCTTAAATATTGAAAATCAAAGTTAACGGAATCAAAAAAAAAGGAAACCACCATTTTTCTGCAAATGAAAGGGATTCGGCAGACCTAAGACAGCGATTCAACATAAAATACATCTTGAGAAAGGTGAAATAAATAATAAAAATGAAGTGAAAAGTTTTCTTAAAGTTTAAAAATTACAGAATATTTTAAAGTAATAAACTACAGAATGCTCATCAAATTAATAACAAGATAGGTGAAGCAAAATCTAAATATGTAAAAAATAAACTTTGCAATATATTGCAAATCCATAAATAAAAAATAGCAAAAATAATAGTAAGTTCTTCAGAGATGAATATAAATACATTTAAATACGTTAGCTTTTCTACTTTAATGTTAAGTAATACATTACAATAGTTATTGTAATTGTTTTCATCAAAACAATACAATAGTTATTGTAATTTTATTTCATTAAAACAATACAATACAATAGTGCTCGAATTTTATTGTATTGTTAGAAAAAAAACAATACAATACTTATTGTAATTGTTTTTCATCACAGCAATACAATACCAAAATATTTTTTTTTATTGTTTCTGTAATATTACATTACAATATTATTGTATTGTAATGTGTAATTGTATTTAATTATTACAATTACAAATACAATAGTCCTAAACCTAGTTACAGCCAACCACAAATCCCTTTTTCATCACTTTTTTATTTTATTGATAATATTATTATTTATTGAAAACCAACCCATATGGCCAAATTAGGATCAAACCTAATATTACAAGGAAAACTAAAGCAACAAAAATTAAAATAACAAATAACTTCTTTCTGATAATCTATATTATAAACATTTCTCAATTACAACTTTTATCTTCTAAATTACATCTTATGGTTTCTTATTTACAACTTTCATGTTCTAAATTACATCTTAAGTTTCTCAATTACAACTTTCATCTTCTAAATTACATCTAACATTTTTTAATTACAGCTTTCAAGTTCTCAATTACATCTTGATAAGGTGTAGTCACCGCAATGAGTTATACTCATTACGGTGTTACGAGAAAACTCATACTTCAGCACTGGAGAAAAAAATTTCTACTCGATTGCCAAAGTACGAGTATAATCGTAGTGCTTATTTTTTGTCAGTTATATTCAGAATAAAAAATACTATAGAATTATTTTAGATTAAAAAAATTTTATTAATTGAAATGTTGATATCTAGCCTCAGCAATGAGAATGAAGCCGCAAAAAACAGCCTCAGCAAAAATTAATCATTGCAGACAATATGGCTTGGCAAAGAAACAAAGCATAGTTTAAAAAAGCTTGGCAGCGAAGGTGTTAAGCGAATAAAATATTTTCAAAATGATAAAAAATGATTTGAAAAATTTACTTTTTTAAAAGGTTTTAAAATTAAATCTATCTTTGAAAAAATATATTATGTGATTTAAATATATAAATATATCTAATAAAGATCTCTAAAAAAAAAAAAGAAATTGTCATTAGACTAATTAAAGTTTTGTTTTTTTAAATTAAAATTATAAGCTTTTAAATACCTTTTATAATTAAATTATAAAAGATGTCTAGAAAAGAAAAAAAATTTCTATAAAAAAAAAAGGAATTGTTATTAGACTTAAAGTTTTGTATTTTTTAAATTTTTTGTTTTTTTCAATTCCAAGTTATCAAAAAAAAAAAAAGTTATTTAAAAGATGTGATTTTAAAGCATGAAAATTATTTTAAATGACGAAAGAATATAAATTTTAACTTTGAAATAGTAACACGCGCATTTTTTTGGAAAAAAAGTTAAACACTTTAAGTATTTCTAGCTTTTAGCTAGAAGTTTTTAAGCAAATTTTTTTTTCAAATAAAACTTGGTAAACATTATTTAAACTATTAGTAAAGTATTTACAATTCCTGGATTATTTATTGCTCAGTTAACATTATAAAAATACTTTTCAACACAATATATTGTTTAAGGAAAAAAACTGTCAGGTGATTAAAATTATCCTTTAACTTGTATCACATTGTCAATAATTATCTAAATGGTGATTTTACCATATATCCATTTTAAAACTACCTCAAAATTACTGCAAAACAAGTTTATTCTACTAATTAAGAAAAACAAATTTTGTAAATGTATATGTTGTGAAATGTCTATTTTGTTTAAATTTTTTTTTTAATATCAAATAATTAAGTTTACTTTTTTATTATAATTTAACATAAATTAATTTCTTTCTTTTCTCAACATTTGTATTATTTGTGTTATGTTTTTTTTTTTCATTATAATTTAAATTTGATGCTTCGCAAGTAAATGATTTTTTACTTTTAAAAAGTTATTAGCAATCAAAAAATATTATTTGTTGCAAAGAAAAAAATCAAGAAAATTACTGTATTAGCACTTTTTTTTTGTGACAAAGATTTAAGGTTTCAAGTATCACTTATTAAAAAATACATTTGCCTGAAGACAAAAAAGGAAAACATACGCTTTATATATATTTTTGATGCAAGTTATAACATGTTTACAAGGAATTTAAATTTTTGTAAAAAATGGAAAAAAAGGAAGAAAAACCAAGAAAAAAAACTAATTGTTTCTAATTTAAATAACTTTTTTAATCAAAACTGTTTTTTAATTATAAGGAAACTTCTTTTTTCACTTTTTTTGATATCGCACAATCTGTTATTTATATAAAGCTAATGTAACTATTATAAAATATTATTTTTATAAACTATTATTTTTTGCAAAATAAAACATATAAATATAAACGAAATCATTGCATAAGCTATATTGCTTTAAGCGTAAATTTAACCAAAAAAATTTATTATAGAGTTATATCTTTAAAAGAAATTGTTTTTTTATCAATTATAAAAAAATAAACTCTTAATAAGATGTCGTTTAAAGTTAGTAATAATTAATATTTTTTCATTTTTTTGATTAACTGAAAAAACATTATGTTATAAAACCATTATAATAAACAAACAAAATTTAAAACTTCAAAAATGGCACAAATATAAAAAACAATTTAACATGTACTATTTTTTTGTCATTAATTTTTTAGTTATGTTTTTTATTTATTTTCTAAATTGGGCAACTATTTTTGTTATTGTTTGTTATGAGAAATAGCCTGAATAAGTATTCAGGATGATAAATAAAAAATTTTTCATTAATTTTATTTTATGATTTTCTCTTTTTTTACACGTCTATAACATCTTTTTTGTTAACATTTTTGATGGAAAAGTTAGGTTAATAAAAATAAAGTTTTTTTTGTTTTTTCTTAAGTTATTATATTTGTAAATAGCACAAATATCAAATGTAATTGTCCTGCAAACTTTTTTACGTAATCGCCATTCAAACTTCCTAAGTGGTTTTTAAAATGTTAATTACTTCTTATATTTGTCTTATGCATATCACCAATGAAGTTGAATATTTTAAAAGTAGTTTAGATTTCTAGAAGCAAGCAAGAAATCTAGTAGACTAGATTTCTTGCTTCTAGTTAGAATTTTTTGGAATTAGTCAAAATTGTAGCGCAAGATTATTGACAAAAACTACATTTAAAAAATTTTTTGTTTTATGACAAAAAAAACATGTGAATTAGATTTTTTTTTGTTATTCACCTCCTCAAGGTCAAGGAGGCCACTACATAAGGCCACCACTTAATAGTGGTTATAACCCTCTCTCAGCTCTATAACTCTGAACCATAAATCTTGACCAAAAAGGCCGCTGAGCGGAGAAACAAGAGTGCGGTACTACTAAGGACGTGGTGGGGATCAAACTTGGAACCTTTCGCTTATGTAGCGAGCGCTTTACTACTACACCACTACTGCATGTACCGCATATTTTAGTATGTAAAAAAAACTATAATAAATGAGCAATTACTATGTGATGTTGAAACAAAAAATTATTTAAAATTCACAATTAACATCTGAAAAGACCAAAAAAACCCTCTCATGGACTACATATTATATAGAGCTTCAAATAAGTAAATATAGAGATCTTGCCCTTTTAATTTTGTCTTAAAGCAAATTTTTGTGATTTTAATAGCCAGCAAACCCGTCTGAAAAGCAATTAATGGTTTTTATTTGCTTAGAAATATTGCTTTTAATATGTTCAATTGTTAACTTTATCATATACATCATATTTATATCATGAAGGAAACTATTAGAGATGAAAAATATTGAAAATCTTTAATTACATTTGCTTTGTTTAACTTCTTTATCTAATCTATTTAGAGAATTTAAATCTAAAGAAGTTATAGTCTATATCTAAAGTTTATGCAATTCCAAATTTTTGTTGAAATTGTAATAATTTCCTAGACTAATCCATGGATGGACTTTTTTCTTTAATTTTTCCTATAAGAGTATTTGTGTTATTCACTTTATGTTTAACTTCATTATATAATTTATTGAAGGAATCTCAGGTCATGTGACGAAGCAGAAACGATCGCTCCGCATACATGAAACACGCCATAAATGGTCTTCAGGGCGCGACAAATAGCGGTCGCTAATTTCATTACAAGAGTAAAAAATTATTCTTGTCTGAAGAACCTGCGAGGAAGAAAATTATAAGTTGATTTTATAGAAAATTTTTTTGGTGAAATTTTTTTACTCAAGTCAAAATATGTTGAACTAAACAGTAGAGTTTGTATTTTGTTAAATAATACTTAAATAATACCAACAAAGTTCGTTATAAAAAAACCTTACGCATTAACTAAAATTAAAAATCTCAGTGCAGGAGAGCCAATGATTTATTTCTTTTATTTGAACTTATCATATATCCTTAATCGTACCCTGGTGAAGTCAAACCATTCCCTAACTCGCACAGTTTTTTCAAGTCCATATGGCAAAAAAACTTGGCTCAACTACTTTGAATTGTATAAGTCTATGCAATAAAATATCAAAACTTGCAACACTTCAATAAAAATTTCAAAATTTGAATGCTTAATAATTGAATATCTAGCGTAATACTGTATTTATAATAATTTACCTAAAACTTCATTAATAGCTTTGATTTTGTACAGGTTTGATAACCTTCTATTTATTAATGACTTTTACATTTAAAATTTAAAAACATCAAATAAAATTCAAAACGTTAGAATATCAAATACTTTTGTGACTTATATAATTTAACAAACTAAATATTTTAACTGATATCTTCAAATCAGTCAAGCTTATATTAAAGTCTATTTATTAAAAAAGTTGAAATTAAAACAGAAAAATTCAAATTATAAATCTTTTCAGAGTCCGAGTTAACCGGATTCTACTGTTTATTAACGTCTGTTCACAAAAAATCCGGAATAAAAAATTGTTCTTAACTATTGTTGTTAACTATTTTATAACCGAAAGTGGTCCTAAATCAGCGGCTTTTCGAACTTTAGTTTTGACTGAATCAATTAGGTTGAAAAAGTAGTCTGGATCAAACTCTTTCAACTTTAATCGAATTCTATTCTTAAGGTGGTCAAGATTTTTCGCAGTAAATCCGTTTCCATAAACTTTTGCTTTTAAATGTGCCCAAAAATTTTCAATTAGCCTTAACTGCGGTACATTTGGGGGGTTATCTTTAGCGTCGACAAAATTAATACCTAAAGTGTTGTAAGTTTCTAATGTGTGTTTTGCATAATGACATCTCGCTCCGTCAGGCCAAAATAAAATTTTCATGTTTTGATGCTTGGAATTTTTAAATGGAAGAAGTCTTTTTGTAATACATTCTTTAGAATAAGTTTTTGCATCCAGTGCACAGTTTTTTACAGAAAAATAAGGCGATGAATGACCAAAACGACTGATTACAATCCAAACGAGAACTTTCTCGTCAAACTTTTTTTTGAAGTTGAATTTAATGTTTGGATAAATTGAAAACTATCCTTTGTATAGTAGCCAGAGTTTTGTGAACAATTTGCACCATTTACACAGAAATACGATTCATCGTCCATGATGATTTCAAACTCATTTGATGGCTTGAAAAAAGTATTTGAAAGTTTTAATAAGTTTTTCTTTTGTTTAATTTCTTGCTTTTCTGTTGTTTTTGGTGCATTTTTTCTTTTGGTATACTTTAGTCCATGCATACTTAATAATCTATTTACGTATGAAACGCTTATCTTATATTTTAGTGCCAATTTTCTTTGCGAAATCCCGATTCTCTCTTCTGCTCTTGCAATCATGGACTCTCTCTTTTCTGGTGTAATTTTAAAAGGTTTTCTGCCGCAACCAATTTTTCTATTCATTGGCAAATTATTTTCAGACCTTTTAATTATGTCATAAATTGTAGATTTAGCGATTCCCATTTTCTTAAAATGATCCACTGTAAATTTCTTTCCACTGTTTATGTTTTGTTTATAAAAATTTTCAATCACATTTCTAACATCGTTCTCTTTTAGATGCTCCATGTTTATTTGAATTAATTATTTAAACTCAATTTTGCCACAAAATGAAACTGTTGTTGTTGACCGATTAAATTTAAAAATTTCGAATCGAAAATTCGAAATTTAGAACAATTTGTGTACATTTGAAATCAGTCCGGATTTTTTGTGAACAGACGTTATTATTCATTAATTTATTCATTATTTATTTATTATTAAAGCTGCATTAAAATATTTCTTACGGTAGATAGACTAATTTAATAATGAAAAAACCAAAGCTTCTTCGTCTTATTTCCCCTGACTTTACATGAAAAGAATTTAATCAAAAAGTTTTGTACCCTTTTTCTTGTATGCAATGGTATGCTTTTGGGTGACCCATACTCGCGTACATAACTAATAGATAACCTATGGGAGCCAATTTTTAACCCTAAATATCGCTCTTGATAACTTGATACCAAGTGCACAGAGTTGCGCTCATTAATAAGGTGTTTTAGTTTTACAAGTACAAAATATAGCACTGGGGTATTTTATTCATTACAAGGCCTGGAATCTTCAGGGATTAACTGAACAAGACCTATTTTTAAAATCCTTGCAATTCTTAATTATAGTGTTTGTTGAACTTGTAATGATTTCTTTTTACCAAGAGCAACTCTTGAGTGACTAGTCACAGCTTGTATTTTAAAAGAACTTATATTTATTAAATTATCTTCTAGTATTCATAAAGGAAAAGAAGAATTAAAATTTTCTTTTTAAAACTTTAAATTATTTATATTAAGTTCATCATCATCATCATCATCATCATCATCATCATCATCATCATCATCATCATCATCATCATCATCATCATCATCATCATCATCATCATCATCATCATCATCATCATCATATCATCATCATCATCATCATCATCATCATCATCATCATCATCATCATCATCATCATCATCATCATCATCATCATCATCATCATCATCATCATCATCATCATCATCATCATCATCATCATCATCATCATCATCATCTTCATCATCATCATCATCATCATCATCATCATCATCATCATCATCATCATCATCATCATCATCATTATTATTATCATCTTCATCATCATCATCGTAAAAGTTGTAAAAACATAGATCTTATAAAAATAAAATAAATGCGTATATTGTTTGGCAAAGTTGTAATTGTTATTTTTTATAATAGAACTTAGAAACCACAATTTTTTTTAATGTTTCAACTTTTATTTGCAAAAAATTACATAAATTAAAAAAAAAAAAAAAATAACACAAATAATTGTGAAATAATCTGTAATAAAAACAATAATCAAGAAAAACCTTGTTAAAGATATTTATCATTACAAACTATTTTAATAATAATATATATCGCCTATATCTTGTGCAACATACACTTGTTGCAACTTTTTAAAATAATACCACTTAAAGAACAACCTCTTCAATTCTGCACATTACAATAATTAGTACCATTGAAAGCATTTATTGCAAAAACCAGTGATGAAACTCAATCTTTACTAGATACCTGTTTACCTGAGGTAATGAGTTAAAAAAAAGTATTGAAATTAATAGTGTAAGAAACCATCAGCAACATCATTAAATAAACTCATTAATTATCTGATTTAAATTATTAAACTTTGAGTGCTAGTATATTAGTATTTTACATAATAAAACATTATCTAACATCATCCTCAAAAATAATTGTGAAAAATGTTTACTATATCATATAAATCCCTTTTTATGCATAAATTAAAGAAAAGCTGTGAAGGGTTAAATTTAGCTTATTAAGCAATTAAAATATTTTCAAAATAATAAAAAATGATTTGAAAAATTTACTTTTTTAAAAAGTTTCAAAATTAAATCTATTTTTGAAATCAATTGTATTTATTATTAAATATTTAAAAAAAATTATGTTATTTAAATATATAAAGATATCTATCAAAGATCTCTAAAAAAAAGAAAAGAAATTGTTAGTAGACTAATTAAAGTTTTGTTTTTTTAAATTAAAATTCCCTTTATTTCTAGTTCACTGTCATTGTACTTTATAATCTATTTTCTTTGGTAAAAACTTCAATTACTTTGTTAATTACTAATTTTTACTTTTAATTTTTCAAAATGTTGCTGGTGCAAGAATTTTTTTTTGATAAAACAAAAAAATTTTTTCTAAAAAATATTTTTTTGTTTGTTTGTTAATGTGACACAATGGTCGCAAAAAGTGACCAATGGAGCCGTCCAGTTACGTAGACCTGGCAGATGTGAAAATAGAAGTAGATTGTAGATGATGTCATTAGGCGAGACTCATAAATGAATGTAAAGACTATTTTGAAGGAGGAATAAAATTTAAGGACTCAGGGATAGGGTAAACAATAATTCACGCTCTAGTCATACTAAACAAATGATAAAACAATTGTCTATGAGTCAATATCGATTCGCTGGTTTAGTAAAGTAAAAATAGGAGCTACTCACTATGAACGAACTGTAAAACATTCTCAAAAAGTAAGGTTTTGGAGCCTGTTTTACAAGTCAGAGGCCGGGATCATTGAATTCCATTATTGGATTGATGAACTCCAATAATGGAATTCGAGACTGTTGAATTAATCCAACTGAAAACTTGTGGACTATTTGCAAATACCGGGTAAGAACAAAAGCATAAAATCGGCAGTGATTCAGTTATGGTTTCAAAAAAATCGAAGAAAACTATAAAAAAAATTACAGAAGAGTATACTAAGTAATAAAAAATGGTGGACATATTTTTAAATAGTTATACTAGTTGATGTTTTTTTATAAAATTTGTTTATTTATTTAAAAGGTTTTTTTTGATTTGCGAACCCAGGTTCACATTTGTTAACACACTACTGTATTTGGAAATAATTTTCTTTACCTTAAACTACTTGCTTTAAAAATATGTTAGCAATATTTTAACTACCTGTCTGTTGCTAAGATAAAATAGTAATAGAGGTTATATTTATTCGTACTGTTTAAAACTCGCGTGTAAAACAAACTTTATACCAATTTATTATCTAGAGTTTAGACCATAAATAGTAGCACATTTTATTCATATTAGCCTATTTTTTTTTTTTATATTACCCTTACTATCATTTTTTATCATTTTGCTTAATATTTTGTTATCTACTTATTTTATTTTATTGTTTTTGTATGGTATGATAATTTGAGCTATGGTAACTGGAGGGCTCCGTTGATGTGGTTACGGCGCTCAATAACCTAATGATTACGCTGACACTCACGCGCACATTCATTCGGAAGCTCCACAGCGCACGTCGGATCAGCGCTCGCTGACCATGTGCTCGGATCTAAAATCTCACTCCATAGCACATCATTCCACAGCAGCACGGGGCAGTAGCTCTTTTGGCTAAGAGCGATGGCTTGTGGCCTACGGTGAATAATGTGTGCATTCGATCAATTGAAATCCATTCTGTAGGTCTTACGTCTGGCTCTGATGTGTTAGCCCATAAGCGCAAGGAGTGAGTGTGTTTAGCTTTCTATTCACCCGATTTAAAAATGAACGAAAACATAACGAGACCATACGAGACGACCAAACGGTGCATACTAATGCACTACACCATCACACCTGTAGACATCAGTAGCCTCTAAAGTCAGTATATCAAATATTTGTTCTGTGTTGCATATGTTCTACACACAGAGTGACTAGAGCTTCAACCATTCAATCAAAATATATATGCCCTAACTATCCGACAAATTAAATTTGATTTTTTTTTTTCAGAGACTTTTTTTCAACCACGTGCTCCTGTACTGTAGTTTGATAAACTTTTACCTAAAAAGCACGATATGAACTATTATTTGCATATCTTTTGAAAAACGTTCACCCCGCCATTGATAAATCAATTTTTCGATGGCGGGGTGAACTTTATTCAAAAGATATGCAAATAATAGTTCATTTTGTGCTTTTTAGGTAAAAGTTTATCCAACTACATTATGGGAGCATGTGGTTGAAAAAAATCATAGCCCTAATATATGTATTTCGCTGGTTGAATATTGCAACAATACCATTATATATAAATCAATATTTACGCGTCCAAGGCAAAGAAAATAGTAGTCTTATTAATAAGCCCCGTAGTTTACATTGTATTTTTACATTACTAGCAGTTTATTTTATAAGAGAAACTTTTATAATACCGCTAAAAATTAGCTGAATTATATTTTTTACATTCATTTAAAAAAGTATTTATTTGTAATTATATACATATATAATTTATAAATATAGATATATATATATATATTTTATTATATAATCTATATATTAGTTATATATATATATATATATATATATATATATATATATATATATATATATATGTAAATTATGTTAGTGTATTTTACAAATAGAGTGCTCAATGTTCTTAAAGCACAGAGCAATAATTAATTAGTAAAAAACACTTATCTAACTTTTATCTTCGACTTGGAGTTTCACCATTGCTGGATCATCAGGAAGAGGACTCTTCCTGATGATCCAGCAATGGTGAAACTCCAAGTCGAAGATAAAAGTTAGATAAGTGTTTTTTACTTATATATATAAATATATATATATATATATATATATATATATATATATATATATATATAAATATATATATATATATATATATATATATATATATATATATATATATATATATATATATATATATATATATATATATATATATATATATATATATATATATATATATATATATATATATATATATATATATATATATATATATATATATATATATATATATATATATATATATATATATATATATAAAGACCTCAGTGGAAAAACCAGCGTAGTCACATTTTTCTAATTTTGAGAAAATCAATTTTTAAAGTTTAAAACGTTCTTTAAAATTTTGTTTATACACTGCAGTTTAGTTTTATATATGCATATATAGATTAACTGTATTTTGTATCAGATTTTTGTTAAAAAATAAAAAAGAAATATTTTTTCAAATTTTTTTTGGAAACTTAAGTTCATTATCAATAAATGAATATCACTGACTTTTTCCTTGGAATTTTTAAATGACGAAAATACTCTTTTTAGCTCTTTTTTTTTGTTTAAAAACGAAACAATATTTAAAAAATGGACTCCTTATGATGTAAGGGGCTTCAAAAGACAGTTGACCCAACTGTTTCTTTGGCTAGTTTCTTTTTGTTATTCCGCTGAAACGTTAATCGGAAACTATTACCTTTTGTTAACTATTAAACTTTTGTTTTGTTAGATTTTTTTTTTCTATTAAAGTCAAATCTTTACGCAAAATGTAATTAATGAGAAACATAACAATATTTAAAATATATTTTTCTAATTAGTATCTGAATCTTCTGATGCAGAATCTTGTGTTCTTGTGTTTAAAGTAACAAGATTATAAAAAAAACTGTGATTATCAGGTTTATATGGGTACTTCAGCACAAAGTCGTTATACTTGGCAGTACTTATTGGTAGAACAAAGGAATACATATCAAACAGATTGAGTGCAGTTTCTGTTTGATTACTTTGTCTACGTTTTACTAAAGCAGTATTTTCAATATTTCCATTCCAGTTGTTACGAAAGAGAAGCAGTGCAGGGTGAATATCTTGAGTTGCAAGTTCTCTGACTGGTCGAGTTTTTTATCGGACATGCGCACTTATAATATTGTTTCAAGTAATCAGAAAATCTGAAAAAAATTACATTGAAAAAACTTACAGCATTAAAAGGTAAAGGTTTTTTTTCTGCAATTCTTAAAAACCTGACGCCAATCCTCAGAATTTCAACACTAGCTTTTATATTACCATTTCCCATGTCACGATCGCATTCCAAATAGGAATGACATTGTATAGGAAATGACACTTTAATATATTTAAAACATTTATATATACATATATATATATATATATATATATATATATATATATATATATATATATATATATATATATATATATATATATATATATATATATATATATATATATGTATGTATGTATATTTATATATATATATATAAATATATACATATATATATATATATATATATAATTTATTTCATAACTTAAAATAATATAAATAACGTTTTTAACTATTTACTAATCAGTTGTAACATCTGATTTCCTTATTGATTCGATTCTAGCTTTTATAATTCCGATAATAAAACATCATAGCTTTAATGCAGATTGGTACTGCGATGGCTGATTATGCTCTTTGCACAATAAGAATATGAAAGATTTTGTAAGTAAGTTTTATTTGCTTTCGTTATCTTCTTCTGGTAATGTTTTGAATTTTTATTAGTTTGGATAAGTACGCGTCCTGACTATTTTCAGATGAATATTCATTAACGTTCCAATTAGTTCGCTCTTTTCCTCGCTACTAATATTTTTAAAACATGCAAGGCGAATACAATTACAGTCTGCACCAATAATAAGACTCTATAAATTATGGTTTTTTTGATCTATGACATCGCTGGTTTTTCCACTGAGATCTTCATTTACAATCAACATTTTTCCCATTTTGAATAAAATTCATTTTGAATAAAATTTGAAAAATGAGATATTTCTTGAGACTATTAAGGGAAGTGTTTTTAAGTACTTTTAGAGTTTTATTTTTGAGTTCCTCAAGCAAAAATCTATTTAGGTTCAAAATTTTGAGAAAATCTATATAACCATTATCAGTAAATTATATGTCAAAGTCGCTTTTTTATCTATTCAAATAACCACAAAAATTATGAATAAGCATTATTTCAACTGACAATTTTTTTTTTTTTTTTTTTATTCATGTTTTTTTACAAATACAAAGTAATTACAAGTAACCAATCACTGATTGGCAGTAAAGATATACAAATTTAAATCATAAATATAAAGAAATATACGAGGTAAATAAAAATATAGTTGCTTACAACTCCGAGACGAGAATAAAATAAATACCAACTACAACAATATAATAACGTGTAAGTAAAAATAATCCGAAAAATATATCTCTATATTACTCCAATTAAAATAAAAAATACAATAAATAAAAATAAATCTGCTGATTTTTTGGAGGAGAGTTTAGATGTTTCACTATAAGTTTATTTACCACATTTCAAAATAATGTTAGTGTATAAGTAAGATAAAAACAAAATTTTTGTAAGATTGATAAAAAGAACTACTTATTTGTAGTCATAGGAACCTCGCAGAAGACTTAAGTCAGTCTTGTCATCGAGTACCTATTTCTTAGACGTGTAATACACATAAAAAATCAGTTGCATACGTGGTATATATATTCGTGTTACATATATACCTTGTTATTAATATTATTTTTTTTATCGATTTGTATCAAAAGTTAAGTTACATTTATTTATTTATTCAAATTTAAAAAAATTCCTTACAGTTGTTTAATTTGATTATTGTAGTTTTTAGCTTTTTTTTCAGAGAGTGTTCGTTGTTTAAGTTTAATAGTGATTCGTTTCTGGAAACTAATTTGCTAAATAAATAGGAACCACGATATGTAATTGAGAATTTTGAGAGTCTTGAACTCAAAAATCGTTCATCAATTAGAACTCCTAAAAACATTGTATTCAGAGCTCTTTTGATGGTTATACTTTTTATATTAATTGTTGGTAGGTTCAGGGGTATTTTTTTAATTTGTTGATTGGAGTGAAATAGTATGTACTTAATTTTTTCTATATTTCAATAACCCATGTAAATTTTGATCCAAAGTTTTCATAGTTACCATTTATTTAGTAAAGACTGCAAATATAAACAAATGTGAGATGTATAAATGACAAAAAACATTTTGTGAATAATCTCACATAATACAGGGTGTTTGACAATATTCAAAGGTGGATTTCTCCGATTTTTACCTGATTATTTAAGTTAAAGTTACCTAAGCTCAATTCAGCAAAATTAGACTTTTAGAAAAATGCCCTTTAATTGCAAAAATATAAACAATAATACAACTCCCATTTAAAGTATCAAGAGAAGTTCATAAAATTATCTTTTAAATAAAATTTTACATTACGTGTACAATAAACAATATACTCGAGTTACGTAAGTTTGACTAAAAGCTTTTATCCCCAATTTCTCACTATTTTTTCCAAAACTTAACATAAATTAACTTAAATTCCATAACTTAACATTATTAAAATATTTTTTTTTCCATACAGTTATTATATGTTTGCTATTAAAATAGGCTTAACATACACTTTACATTTTTGATACAGTTACAATATATTTACGAGAAAATTCACAAAAATCTTTTAAAACAAAAGAAAAGAGTACTAAAATTAGTAATAAATGAGCATGAACAATGAAAACGTTAATCAATCAAAACCCAAGAATTTCTATATATATTATTTAGCTAAGTACTATAACAATATACTGAAGTAGGTATGAAGAAGGTATGAGGTAGGTATGAAGTAGGTTGCTATAAGGGTTTCATTACATACATAGACTTTCTATCTAGGTAGAACATGCATAAGAGTGTCATTACACCAACTAAGGTCACTACATCAAATAAGAGTTTGGGGTGGGGCAGCAATTGTTTTTTTTTTAATAATTCTACATTTTTTCCTTTAAATCTTTTTTTTAAAAAACTGTAAGGATTTATGTCAGGAAAAAAGTTGTTATCGTGTCTGTTGTTTTCTATTATCTGAAAATTCAATAAATCTTTGACGGATTGGAAAACTCAAACAAATATCTTTTTGCTTTAATTTTAAAAATGTTTTGGAAGCAATAAAAATATATTGCTTACTTTAAATACTTTATTTCTAAGTTCAAGCATTAAAGACAACCTTTAACAAATTAAAAATTATAAAACTGATTTAAAATATTCTTTTGTTGAAAAAAAAATTATAAATTGATCTGTAAGAAATGTTTGGCAAACAAATTTTCTTTGAATATCAGTAAAACTAAGTACATTTTGTTTTATCATCAATCTAAATCCGATGACTTGCCTCGGCAACTTCCTCAGCTAATAATAAATAACAATATAGTAAACAGAGTTTCATCACTTAAAATTTTAATAATAATATTTGATGAACATCTTAATTGGAATAATTATATTACGATAGTTAAAAACAAAATTTCTAAAACTAAAGGCATTATGCATAAAACAAAACACCAACTAAGTAAAAAATGTTTAATAGATTTATATCACTCTTTTATCCATAGCTACATAAGCTATTGCAATATAGCTTGGGCAAGTACTTGCCCTTCAGCATAAAAAAATATATATATTAAGCAAAAACAAGCCAGTAGGATAATATGTAATGTGCATAAATACGCCCACTCCAAGCCGTTACTCCGGGAAATAAAAGCTCTTAATGCCTATGAGCAAAACATGTTTCAAAACTTGTTATTCATGTTTAAAAATCAAAATGAAATGCTTCCAAAATCCTTTAATAACCGATTTTAAATAATTAATCGTAGATACTTAATGAGGTATATCTATAATTTTCTATCCATAATTTTAATTTACCTAAGTCTTAAAACTAAGTCTTAACTCTTAAAACATCTCATAACTCAATTTCATATAGAGGGCCTCGTCTGTGGAACATAGTTCTTAATGAAAATATGAAAAGTATAACTTCAATAAATGGTGTTATAAGTATAGTTAAACATTATTTACTTGAATTAACAGACATAAACATATTTTTGTAATTTTAGATGAAAAAAAAAAATCTTGTAATATTTCTTACTGTATGTATTTATTTAATTTTTGCAATTTCTCGTATTCATGTTGTAATTATGTTCTAACTTGTTTTATATAACGAGTATTTGTAAATTCATATAATGAGAACTTTGTAAAAAATTTTTTACGCTTTCTATAGGGGCTTGATGACAAGACTTCTGTCTTCTACTTTCTCCTGTCGTTATTAATTTTTTTCAATTTAAATTTTATTGATAAAAATTGTAAAACAAGATCATTGTAAAATGTTTATAAATGACGAATAAATATTTCTGTTTCTAAGTATGTTCATACCTATGAGAAATGAGGAGGCCTTGCACAGATTTGGGATGGTGGAGGCATGGGAACAAAAAGCACCAAAATGCTTGCCCCTCCCCCTGCCCAAACGTGAGGGCACTGGTGTAGTAAAATTTTCAATTTTACTATCTTTAACAAAATTTGAATTTATCAACAGATTTTAAATTTTGTAGAAAAATATTGTATATTACAAAAGTTATAACCATGTAAATTTTCTGACCACCAAAATGAGAGGGGTGTAATCTTTAAAACACATAGTTTAAAGCACATAGAACATTCATTAAAACAAACATGTAAAAATCATAGTTTGCATGTTTTAATAATAGAAAAAATAAAAAAATAAACAAAAAGTACTGATGATAATTGTAGTAATGACGAAAAGAAAATTAAAAGAGTATTTTAGTCGTAACGATAATATGTCAAAAAGTTAAAATAAAAAGTTTTTTAAATTTTTTTTAAATTGATATTGTTTAACATGGAGTAAAGGTATTTTAGGATATAGTTTTTTTGACTTATTCAAAATGCATAAATAGCCCCTGTTCCATTTACAGACGCACTAATAAACAATAAAATTTTTACCACACTGCTGAGTTTTGAAAGATGGTACATTTAGTTTTACATTGTGTATAATTCTAGTAGAGTAGGAATGTAATAGTCTACATTCTGTGAACAAGTTTGTGATAGAAGATGGTAAGTTTTTATTTAATGAGTCAAAAACAAAATGAAGATTTGTATACTTTAAATACTGGAAATGTTGGAATGAAAAGTTTTTTTTTTTTTTTTTTTTTTTTTTTTTTACTTTTTTTACATTTCTTCAATATATATAAAATACAAGTTAAGATATAATAATATAAACAATTACAAGTGAGGATTTTTACTATAAATAATAAAAAAAAAAAAAAAGAATGCGGAGACTCGTAGAAGACCTTAAGGTCTTGTCGTCGAGAACCGCTGCAAACTCGTTACAAATTTACGTGTTACATATTTTAAAATAAATAAAAAAAAAAAACTGTGTTTAACAATATTAAAAGAAAAACATAATTTAAATAAAAAAATAGAAATTTTCAAATAAATTTCCTATTAAAAGTATAAAAGTATATTATCAATGGACAAAATGATTTTCTTAAGTTTCCTTTTATAAGAGGTATAAGTCCATTCATGAGAAAAGTCAAAATGTTTCAAAACTACTTTATTCCAAAGAAAGGCTCCTCGGAAAGAAACACAAGATTTACCAAAATTTGTATGCGAAAATTGTAGTCGAATAGAATTATCATTTCGTAGATTGTACTTATTTTTTTCTTTTATTGAGTATAGGTTATGAAAGGAAGAAGGGGAATCGTTGGTTTTACATTTATACATAAAACATAAAATATTATAAACGTTCAGCTGATATATATTTAAAATATTCATTTCAAGTAAGAGAGGCCTGGCATGAGTAAAACGGTCTTCAAAGTTTATAAGACGTGCAATGTGTTTCTGTTGACGATGAAGAGGTTCTAGTATACTTTTGTTCACACTACCCCAAGCAATGTTAGCGTAGTTAATATGGCAGTGAATAAAGGAATAATATAATTGAGTTAAAGTATGTTTATTTAAGAAACTTCTTGATTTATATAATATTCCTATAGTTCTAGCAATTTTGTTATTTAGGTTGTTAACGTGGTGTTTCCATTTAAGATTTTCATCAATATAAATGCCTAAAAATTTTGTAATTTTTGTTCGCTTTATTTCAATATTGTCAACAAAAATAGGTGGTGTAATACTTGGAATTAATTTTTTTTTTGAATTTGGGTAAAAAAGCATCCATTTAGTTTTTTCTATATTAATTGATAATTTGTTTGATTTGAACCAGTTAGAGATTTTAATAAGCTCAGTGTTCATATTTCTAAATAATGTTGTTAGATCATTGCTGGTTAACAAAAGATTAGTGTCATCCGCAAACATAATTGTCATTAAGTTTGAGGCTTTGTAGAGATCATTGATGTAAATCAGGAACAGCAATGGGCCTAGTATTGAGCCTTGTGGCACTCCACAAGTTATATTTAATAAATTTGATGATAATGATGAGTCTATATGAATAAACTGTTTACGATTCGTTAAATAGTTCTTTAGTAATAATAAAGTATTTCCAGTGATTTTATCTGTTTTAATTGGTTGAAAGTTTATTATTCTAATGAATTGAGGCTGAGACGATAGCAACTTGTTAACGCCATAGTTTCCAACTTGATCCCAAACTTGAGAACAATATCTAAAATGAGGTGAGAATAATGCATAGTAAATATTCTTTAGTGCAACTTCACAATCAAATTTTTTGTTTGGATACTTATTTCTCTGCCTGTAAAAATTGTATATAGTAGTTGTGTGAGGCTACAAAAAATAAGTTAAAATTACAATCGATAAAAATATCAAAAACATAAAAAATATATTTATATTAAGTAAGTAGCTAAGGCATTGTGGTTATTGCTCTGGCTAAAAACACAGAGGTCAAAGGTTTGACGTCAGCTCTAGCCCAATAAGCGACATTGGTAAGGTATTGTTTGCAATTATAATTGAAGGTTGTAATTGCAAACAATGTAAGATGAAAAAACTTAAAATATTTAATAATGAATTGTCACCACAATAGTCTAGAATATTTATTTTTAACATGAAACAATATTTTTTGCCTTTAATGATATTAGATGCTACAAATAAAAATATATAAATTTTTATCGCTTTTCTTACTGCGCATTATCGATTCTTTTTATAAATAATTGTGATGCGGTTAATATGTTACTATTTAGAGCTAAATGCTACTATTTGCTACCTAACATTTTATTTTTAAAGAAATACAGAATACTTTAATCATTACCTTGTTGCTTAATTTTTGATTCGATCTGATTATCTGGTTTATTATTGTTATGATTAACATGATGAGGATACATAACAATAATAAACAAAACACAAAAAACTTGGGATAATTTGACCTTGATATTTAAGATTATTGAAAATAAAAAATAAAAATAACAAAGGTAGAAAAAAAATGTATCCTTTATAACATTTTCAAAACAAAAATATTAAAATGTTATTTTATGTAGAACTAAAAAAGGTCAAATATTAAAAATTATATCATTTTTTTTTTTTTTCGTCATTTTCATAATAAGTTGTTTACAAAATATTTTGAGTTAAGATATGACCGGAGCAGGCAGAAGACAAAAGTCTTATCATATAGCCCCGTTGTATCGTTTACACTATCATAAATCTATCATAAATTTTTACAATATCAATAAAATAATATAAATACTTTTATATAAACATTTTACATTTTTTTATACATAAAAAAAGAATATTTATACATTCATAAAAATATATTTGTATAAAAAAAAAGAAAAGAAATAAATACAAATTTAGATAAATAAGCAAAAAAAAAAAATTTTTTTACTTTTAAGCAAACGAAAGAAAAGTCAAGAATTGAAAAAGAAGATATTAAAAATAAAATAGAATTTCAGATATGTCATAATCAAGTAACTGTTTTTTTAAAATAACTTTGAAAGTTTGAAGTGAAATTATAGTTTTACTTTCAATTGAAAGGAATGAGTTCCACAAATGTGGCCCTCGGTATGCTATTGAGAAATTAGACTGTTTTAATAAGGTTTTTGGTACCTGATAGTTATGCAATGAATGCTTTGTTTGATATTTATGATTTATAATAACAAAAAGGTTGTCAAAAAATTTTGGCAGCATACGATGTTTAAATCTAAACATGAATAAAAGAATACTGTAGATATTTAATTGATAAACATTAAGCACTTCAAGCTTTTAAAGCAGTGGATTGGCACTTACAGCTTTTTAAGCAGTGGATATCATACTTTTGTAATAATTAAAAATAAAAGTAGATAATTGTAAAAAAAAATTCTTTGAACTGTTAAAATTTAAAAATTGTATAAAGTCATTTTTTATTGCATAAAATTTTAATTTAAGAAATAACCCATAACAATGACGTAAACTTGAATAATGTATAGAAAATAGCACATACTTTATCTTTGAGTACTCTTGCAGTATCTAAATGTCTTGTACAACATAAAACACCTTCATCAAACTTTCCCAGTACTTATAAAGTATTTCCTAAATTTCTACTGGCTTTTGCTTCACCAACTCTGTCACCTAGAGTCCTTGCTAATGTAAGGTCATGCTTGTGATATTCAAGAGCTTTCTCATATTCTTTAAATAAAAATATGTATTTCCTAATTGACTGTAAACAGCACTTAATGTCTTAGATCTTCAGTGCCAACTTTAATTGCTGCTTCAAAATACTCAACACCACTTCTACAGTCTCAATTTTTACAATACTTTTCACCTTGCAGAGCTAATTCTATACATGACGCATTTGATATATCAATTGTTCTGCGCATAGCTCCATTTGATGCCATATCTTTATCAAAAAGACAAAATAAAAAATACAAATTCTCTGAAAAGATATGCTCTTTATTAAAATTACATTTTATACATGTTAATTATAACTTTATAAATGGTTCATAAACAAATAATTATTATTGTAAGTAACATTATAGTTATTATTTTATTTATAAGTTTTAACTATATATATATATATATATATATATATATATATATATATATATATATATATATATATATATATATATATATATATATATATATATATTTATGTATATTAGGGTGATTCTGCCGCTCTTATGTGCTCTAACTAAGCCTGACTTTTTTTTGTGGGTGAAATTCATAATAAATAGTAAAAATCTGAAATTTTAAGAAAAATAGACAATGTTTAGTGGTAGCAGATTTCCTTTGAAATTTCAAGGTTCTTGCAATTTTTTAAAATTTGTCGATAACTAGGAGGAAAAACTTATAATTATCAGTTTGAAACTACTAGAATGTAAATTGGAGTATTATATTAATCAATGTACCTTATAATATTCTTACAAAAATCTTATAAGACATTTATTTTAATAAAAAAAGAAGTAAAACAGTTTTATCCAAAGTCGTCTTTTATTTTTCATTTGTGTTGTTTGTTGCGATTTTACAGATACATTTATAACTTATTTCAAACTTTTTTTAGAGTAAATACAAATTAAAATATTGACAAATTAGGTGGGTAAAAATAGCTAAATCTAAAGACCCAAGATTTTTCATTCTAGAAACCATCCCTATTGAATCTGATAAGGATGTACATGGATCTAAGCCGCTAAATGCTCGTTAGGTGCTTTTACGTTTTCTTGCACACTTCACCGCAAAATCTAAGAGAGATGCGGTAAATGAAATAGTTAAATCAATTCTACCATTTAACAAGAATACAAACAATTAAGTCAAATAAAATGGCAATAGAAATCATGACATTATTTGAGGAGTTAAAAAGTCAGTTTTAACTAAATTAAAATTGACCATGCCCATAGAAACCTGTCAAGAATACCCAAGAAACTATTGGATTTAAAGTCAAGCTTACAAAAACAATGAGATTCTGGCCACAAGATATACTAGATAAATTGGTTCATGCAGAGGATAAACAGTTTCTGATCAGCATTATGGCTGATAGGAAAACATCCATGGGTTCAGTTGATCTTAAACCCAGCCTTGTGAAAGAAAAATTACATGAGAGAAACTCAACAAAAAAGAATCTCTAAAGAAAAAAAAGACCAATCAAATATCTTAAGATGTTCTAAGAACAATTTAATAAAGATAAATGAAAGTTGTCTTGATCTTGGACGTATTTATGAAACTAAGCAGCGTTCTCACAAAAGAAGCTTGAAAACTGGCACAACTGTGTTTATACCACATAGTATTCTCAAATTACCTAAAGTTATTGAAACAGCTGTTAGGAATAAAATGACACCTATTACACTCAGTTCTTTATTCCACTCTATAATTTGTGCCACGCCTGGTGATTCTTCTAGAGTTGACTTGAGCTACGCAACAGTTTACAGGTATATATATATATATATATATATATATATATATATATATATATATATATATATATATATATATATATATATATATATATATATATATATATATATATATTGAATAAAATAGAAATTTCTTGTTTTGTTTGAAATACTAATTTCTCCTTACTTTGGATACTTTTACTTTTAGTTTTTGATTAAATTTACTTTGGATCCAAAAGTATCATTCAGTCATCAATATTTTTCCTCTTTTTTTTAAACAATTGAACAAAATGGAGTGCGTGCAGACAATTTAGGTACAAAATGGAGTGTGTGCAGTGGAGTGTGTGTGTGTGTGTGTGTGTGTGTGTGTGTGTGTGTGTGTGTGTGTGTGTGTGTGTGTGTGTGTGTGTGTGGAGTGTGTGTGCAGAAAAGCGTATGTGCAGTAAAGCGTGTGTGCAGTGAAGTATGTGCAGACAATTGCTACCAAGATGAATAGCTCCTAGAAATCTCCAAAAAATTAGCGTTGTTCATTTGGAGAGCAAATTATGGGATTCACTTGACAACAAAAACATTAGGAAAGAAAGGCTTACTATTCTTCTTTCAGGTAGCTCTAAAATGAAACTTGGGCAAGTCAATTTATGTAAAATTAGGAACTAATGAACAATTTACATATCAGCAAGTCTATATATTTGTTACTAAGCCAATTGAGTTTGGTTCTATTTCTGGCTGTATATCAGGCTGTGAATTTGGTTCTATTTCTGGTTCTATATCAGGCTGTGTTTGAATGCAAAATATATCGAACAGGCCACTTTTATGGTTTGCATGTTGACATCACATAACACGAGGCTACTAAAAATTTGCACAAAAAAGAATTGCTTATAATTGTCATTCAAATTATATTGTTGTTTCTCGACTAATCAATTAAGTAAGGATAGCATTAGTAGATCATTGGAATAAACTCTCTGTTTTAGGTGAGCCCAAATTGCTTCAATAGGCCTTAATTGCGGTACATTTGGTGGATTATCATCCTTAGAAACATAGGTTATATTAAACTTCTTATAAGTTTCGATTGTTAGCTTTGCAAAATGACAGCTTCACCATCAGGCCAAAATATATATTTTATATTTTTGTAATGTGAATTGATGAAGGAAAAAAGTTTCTTTTCAATGCATTCTTTGGAATGTATTTTTGCATAACTGGCATTATTCTTAATTGCAAATAAAGGCTTTGATTTACCAAATTTACTAATTGCAATCCATACTAAAAGTTTCGCTTGAAACTTTGATTTAAACTTATATTTGATATTATTTTCTGTTTTATCTTTATCTTGAATATAAAGGCCATCATCTCGTGGTGTGTTTTGGCAGCTCAATGTAAAATAGGACTCGTCACTCATTATAATTTCAAACTTATTTGATGGTCGGAAAAAATTTTTGAAATTTTAACAGTTGTTGTTTTTGTTTAATTATTCGAATTTCAGAGCTTTCTGGCGCTTTCTTTCTTTTGAAATATTGTAAGTCCATGCATGTTAAAAATTTTATAAACATAACTTCTATGAATTCCATATTTTAATGCAAGTTTTATCTGGAAGATTTCAACTTCATTTTCAGTCTTGTTAATGAGTGAAGTAATTTTTCTTATATCCATTTTGTATGGTTTTTTGCCGCTTCCCGACTTTCGACTGTCAATATTGTCGTCAAATCTTTTAATAATAATATAAATTTTTTGTCTTGCAACTTTTATTTGTATAAAATGATGCACTGTAAATTTTTTCCTTTTGTCTATGTTATCTTAATAGAAGTTTCCAATAAACTTTCGTTTGTCGCTTTTTTAAATTCCATCCATTTTCATTTATATAATTTTAATTGCTAAAACCAGTGTCAGTTTATGAAATAAGAATGTCTCGTGAATATATATAACTTTCAACTGCAGAAATATTTGAATTTGTTCGCGAGTTTCGAACAAATTATATACAAATTTTTAGTAGCTTGGTGTTAGGAAAGACTATACCAAGGTACATTTAGAATAGTTTAAAGATTTTAAAAGGTCTTAATATCTATCTATTTTTTAGGTAATTTAGCATGTTTATTAGAATGTTTTAATATTATTATTTTATATTTAAAATTAAACTAACATTAGTATTATAAGCAACAAAAATAATGACTGCATTGTTTGGTTTTTAGATTTAAGAAATACTTTGAACATCTGAATTACCAAACTATTGAAGATCTTGACATCCCTCAAATTTCACAGTCTTTGATAAACAAAAAAGATGCCATTACCAATCTTTGCCAAGAAGCAATGAGGTAAAATTTCAACAGAGATGATTGTAGAGAAATTGTTCAACTAACATTGCTGTATCTAAGCAATGGCCAAAATGTGGTACTCTGTGATAATATGGTAAATTTGGTAATCAGCCAGGTACTTAAAAGAACAATTTTTGTTCTGCAACAACTTCCTAAGCTACAAAGGAATGTTCAGTTTGTTGTATTTTGTTATATTCCATGGTGGCTAAGTGTACCTATATTTTCAGCAGCTCCTACTCAAGATTTAAATCTTATTAATTCATTATTAGAGTATAAAGTTATTGTTTTAACTATTACTCAATGCTGCTCTGATAGCTTTCAGCAATCACATATGGTATCTCACTGAGGAGTTAGCTCCACTGTCTCTATTTAATAATAACGTAGAGGACAAGATGAGGCAAAAAGATTGCAAATAAATTACTATCACTAAAAAATTATGTGAAATTAAATGAAATAACCAAAAAAATTTCAGGGTTTATTAAACCTATATTTCCAATGGTTCCTAAAATGGCTGTGAATGATTTGGCTAATTTTATTGGTGAAGACTCCCCAGTTTTTTTCACCATAATAAATATAAATAATAGTTTTCTCAGGGAACCGGTCACAGCATGGCATAAAAATGAAGATTTTCTAACTTCAAAAAATGTTGTTTCTAGTTTTTGTGTTGTAAACGATTCTGCTGAACGTGGAGTAAAGCTTTCTAGTGACTTTGCGGGAACTGCTAAGTAAGGAAATAAGTTCCAGAACATTATACAAGTTGTAGACAACAGAAATATGTTGTTCAGCTAAAGAAAAGTTCTACATTTAATTCTGATCAGATTGTTTTTTTTTTCTAATTTTTATTTAATAGAGTTACTCATTTATGTTGATACACATTTAAATTTTAGTGTAACATTAAGTTTTTTGTTAACATTTGAACTTTAGTGTATATTTTAAATTTAATGTTAAAATTTTTGACTCACTAAACATTTAAATATATTTTTATTTTAACTTGCAATAATAAATTTTCAGAATGGGTTACAACATATACCAGATTAGTCTACCATTTCACTATTAAACACTATTGTACCAAAAACGAAGAGTCTAACTGAAAAAAATGTTTGTGTTTTTTTTTTATTTGTGTAAAATAGGTAACCGCCTCTTCCCCTACTTACATTGCTCCTCCCTAAATAGCACACCCTTTATTATACACCCTTTATTCCAAAAAGCTTCTTTAAATCAGAATGAAGTAAAATAGATATATAAGGTTGTCCCAGAAATCTGTATGTTAAAAATTGGAAATTTTCAATTTTTGCGCCTAAATATAATACTTTGATTGAAACCTGCTACCACTAAACATTGTACATTTGCTCTCAAATTTTTCCTAGCTCTTAGTTAGAAGTAACCTCCTCCCAAAATAAAAGTCTGGCTTGTTTTCTCAAATATTTAAAAATAATGGGGCAGCAGGATCTCCCTAATATATATATATATATATATATATATATATATATATATATATATATATATATATATATATATATATATATATATATATATATATATATATATTTACACTGAATTTATTAATTATAAAAATAATTTGTATAAAATATTTATTAATACTTAAAATTTTACAGTTAAGTAAATACATGTTGAGTAAAAATATCTTTAATAAAATAAATTAAGCCATAAAAATTCATAATTAAACAAGAATACTTTCTTAGAATTAACTAACAAAATATTTTTTAAATTATTGATGGAGTTTTTATTTTTATTTAATTATGGAATAAAAAAACAAAAAGAATGGTAAAAAAAGATAATATTTCAAAGCTTTTATCAAATTTCTTCGGAAAATTTTTTCTTAAAATTCAAAAGTAAGTTTTTTAAATATTTTATTTCATGAGAAATAACTCAATTAAAAATATTAACAAAGAAACCATAAACATTTAAACATAAGCTTTTAATATTATCTCTCGAATTAAGGAGAAAAAAATAAAACAACTTCATAATAAACATATTTTAAAAATTGCTACAGTTCTTACAATTGTTAGTTATGACACCAAACAACAGCTTGAACAGTAGGAATCTATATCTATCTATCTATCTATCTATCTAACTATCTATCTATCTATCTATCTATCTATCTATCTCTCTCTCTCTCTCTCTCTCTCTCTCTCTCTCTCTCTCTCTCTCTCTCTCTCTCTCTCTCTCTCTCTCTCTCTCTCTCTCTCTCTCTCTCTCTCTCTCTCTCTCTCTCTATATATATATATATATATATATATATATATATATATATATATATATGTAGTATATATATATATATATATATATATATGTATATATATATATATATATATATATATATATATATATATATATATATATATATATATGTATATGTGTGTGTGTGTGTGTGTGTGTGTGTGTGTGTGTGTGTATGTATAAATAGAAAAAATAAAATAGAAAAAGGCAATAAAACTAAAACCACATTAATTATGTTTTCTTTGGCCTAATATCTTAAAGTTGTTTTTGTATTTGCTAATCACAATATTTTCAAACTCTTTCGTACTGCTCGTAGGCTATAAATATAGTTTACAGTTTTAACTGATGAGGTGTAAATGGTGTTATGTATAAAATAGTGATACATTAAGTATAGACGAGTTAAGTGAGCGATGAAAAAAATTTGAAAAATTACAAAAAAATATTTGCATTTTACAAATCTTTTGTTAAATGCAAATATTTTTAAAATCCAAATAATTCGTAAAACTCAATATTAAAACTTACGTTAGTTTTTGTAGTAAAGTAATGTTAGTAATTTTTAATACATACAACTACAAATTTTTCGTTTAATTATTGGAAATCAAAAAATGATAAACATGAAAATCTTTTTCAAAATATAAATAATGCAGAATCAGCTTATATATATTAATAATATAGAAACAACATATTTTGCCGTCTTGCCAAGGTCTGGCTTAATAAACTTAGACATTTTCACTAGAAAAACGTAAAAAAAAGTGAATTTTAAAATCTATTTAAATGTTTCTCGATTTTATTACTTAGTTGTCGAGTAATTCTGTTTCAAATTCTAAATTATTTATGCAAAATGATGTTGAGCAAATCTTTAAAAAAAATTATAAGGTATTTTCTTTGTTTTTTTTTTTTACTTGTAAGCAAAGTAAACTAAGTTTTAAATTGTTTTATTGATCAAACCCGAAAGAACAAAAGTTTATGGGAAGGATTAGGGGGGGGGGTAGTACTACCACGAAATAGTTTTAAGAACTTTTTATCAAAAAAATCACCAGATATAAGTAATATTGAAAATGGAAACAATAACATAAAAGAGACAATAGCAGAACTAGAAGACAGAAACCGTAGAAACAACTTGAGATTTGTTGGGATTGAAAATAAAGCCTATGAAAATTGGGAAGAAAGTGAACAAAAAATCAAAGAATTCCTCAATACAAAGGTTAATATACAAGAAAAAATTTTAATAGGTAGAGCCCAATCAGTTGGAAAAGATACAGGAAAAAACAGATCAATAGTTGTTGTATTTCAAAACTACAAATCAAACCCCTAGTGTTAAACAAATATAAAACAATGAAGCTTTGGAACGACTCAACGCCGTTAATGCAAGTTCTCAAACTTTTTTGTCTTGTTTGTTCTCGGTGATAACAAACATTTTTTTTTTCCGGTCTGCAGCATTTGTTTATAAACAATATATGTTAAGTTCTAAAAGATTGTTTAAAATTCAACATATTCTTAAACAAGTTTGGGTATTTTTAAAAGTAAACGATGAACATATACTTTAGAGGTTACCCAGACCAATAGATGCTAATTTAATAAAATGCGTCACTAATTCCATCAAATTAGCTCATACCTTTAATTAGGAAGGTCTAAAATAACTGCTTGATTGTTGGTGATTTTAAGTTCTAAAAAAAAGTGGTATAATATTGGTATTAATCGTTTTAACCCTAACAACATACGTTTTTTTTCAAACGACTTTGTTAAAGCTAAATTTGTTTATATTTATTTTCTAAAGAAAATAAATAATTTTTTATATAATATGGCAGTTACATTATTAGAAATAACAAAATTGTTTGAAGATTACAAAAAAGAATTAGAACTGATGTTAAAGCAACAAGAAAAAGTTTTTATTAGTATTATTAGTGGAAACTTAAAAATATTTAATGACAGATTAGAAAAAGTAGAAAAAGACATCGACGATTTAAAACTTAGTTTGAATTTTCAAGAACAACTAATTGATGAAAATGTTATGAAAGCAAAAGTTTGCAGTAAAGAAAACAATTCAGAAAGTATACGCATACAAAAAAAAATAAGGGAGATAGAAGATTGGTCGAGACGCAATAATTTAAGAGAAGATGGAATTGATGAAAATGAAGGTGAAAGCTGGGAGTAAAGCGAATTAAAGGTAAATAAAGTTTTTGAAGATATCTTATCTATTAATAATGTCAAAATTGAACGGGCCTATAGAAATTTTTAAATTCTTTGCTGCCATACTGGCAGCAAGAATGTTCTTTCAAGAATGTTCTTTCAAGCCAGTTCTTGCTGCCATACTGGCAGCAAGAACTGGCTGCCATACTGGCAAAGAATTTAAAAAGCCAAGAACAATAGTAATAAAACTTTTAGATTATAAAGATAAAGTCGAAATTTTGAGGAAGTCGAGTAAACTAAAAGGGAAAAATGTTTATATAAATGAAGACTTCTGTTTCGAAACGACACAAATCCGGAAAGAATTAAGGGAAAAAATGAAAATCGAAAGAGCGGCTGGTAAGTTTGCCTTCATATTTTACGATAAATTGATAACTCGCGATTGGGATACAAAAAAAAGCAATGAGTTTTATAATATTTGTCATTAATTAACGCAATTTTATTTTCATTATTACTATGCATACTTAATTTAAACTGTTTTTAAAAATGGAGGAAAATTTCTTATTTAAATCTTCAAATGAAAATGACATCATCAATGATAACGGCACTGATTCAAATTATTTTAGTCACAAAATGCTAGAAAGTCAATACTATTCAGTTTCTGAATCATCACAATATCTAAGAAAAACTAAAAACACTTTTTCGATTTTTAATATCAATATTCGAAGTTTGAACAAAAACTTTGAAAATTTAAAAATATTATTGGATACAATTAAACACGATTTTAAAATTATTTGTATGACAGAAACTTGATGTAAATGCGGTGAAACAAATTATGAATTTGAACTAAGTAATTACACATCAATTCATCAAGCACGTGAAGTAAATGCAGGTGGGGGCGTTTGTATTTATATCCACAATTCAATAAATTTTGTCTTACGTAACGATCTCTGCGTCAATGAAACAGATTGTGAGTCTTTGGGTATTGAATTAGTAAATAATGAAGAAAGAAACACAATTATAAATACCACTTATAGACCGCAATCTGGAAACTTAAAAAAATTTAAAACTCATTTTATAACATTTCTAAACAAAATTATAAAAAAAAGAAAACATATTTATATGGTCGGAGATTTTAACATCAACCTGATTAACTATGTCTCAAATATTAATGCTAAGAACTTTATAAACACTCTTCTATAAAATAACCTTATCCCAACAATAAACAAATCTACTAGAATAACAAATAGGTCTTTTACTCTTCTTGATAACATCATAACTAACAACTTTTATAGTAACCCTCATTACACAGGTATAATACAGACCGATATTTTGGATCATTTTCCCACATTCTTAGCTACAAATAACCTTTTAATAAACAATATTTCCACAAAATCCACCTTAATTCGGCGACAGATCAATGAAAACTCCTTAAAAAATTTAAAAACAAAATTGCGTTGATTGGGATCTAGTACTGCAATCAAATGATGCTAATAATGCATATGAATTGTTCTTAATCAATTTTGCAAACAATATGAAATAGCGTTTCCAGAAATAAAAAAATTATAAATAATAAGTCGCTCAAAACTCCCTGGATGTCTAAAGGTTTACTAAAATCTTCAAAAAAGAAAGAAAAATTTTACATAAAATATCTTAAAAAGAAATCTTATAAAAATGAAATGATTTACAAAATTTATAAAAATATATTTGAAAAAACCAAAAAATACTCAAAAAAACATTTTAGAAAAAACCAAACGAAACACTAAAAAAATATGGAATCTAATTAAGGATTTAATTGGAAATAATAATTACAACAAAAGCACGATGCCAAAAATTCTTTTAATTTATGGAAAGTTAGTTTATGAAAAATCAATTATAGCTGAAGAACTAAACAACTTCTTTGTTATTATTGGCCCCAATTTGGCCTCTAAAATTCCTAATAATTCCATTCCATTCGATTCATACTTAAAAACTTTTGATAAATTTATGGATGAAACTGATTTAAAACTGAGTGAGTTGAGAAATGCGTTTAGCAGTATCAAAAGTAAAAAAAGTGAAGGTTTTGATAACATTAGTGTCGATATTGTAAAATCAGTTTTTGACGTTATTGAACCTTCTTTATTTCACATTTCCAATCTCTCATTAAAGTCAGGTATTGTTCCTAATAAGTTAAAAATTGCCCGTATTACACCAATTTTTAAATCTGGAGATATGTCAAATATTTTAAATTACAGGCCTATATCAATATCACTTTGTTTCTCAAAATTGCTAGAGAATAATGTATCACAGACTTTATAATCATCTAACTGAGAATGATATGTTGTATTGCAAACAGTTTGGCTTTAAAAATAAGCATTCTACTGAACACGCAGTAGTTGAAATTTCCAATCAAATATCTAACGCCTTAGATAATGACTGTTTTATATTAGGAGTTTTCATTGATCTGTCCAAAGCTTTTGATACCGTAAATCACTATATTCTAATAACAAAACTCAAAAACTACGGAGTAAAAAATAAAAACTAACTTTGGTTCAAAGATTATCTGACAAACAGAAAGGAATTTTTATACTATGATCAAACAAATACAATTTCATATTTCGTAACTTGCGGGGTTCCTCAGGGATCTATCTTAGGACCCCTTCTATTCCTGTTGTACATAAACGACTTATACTTATCAACAAATCTTTTAGACCTAATTTTGTTTGCTGATGATTCTAATCTTTTTTTTCTCACAGAGATGTTAAATCACTTTTTTAAAATAGTTTACGAACAGCTATGTAAAGTTAGTGAGTAGTTTGAAAGCAATAAACTTTCACTAAATGCGGTTAAAACAAAATATATACTTTTTCATAAAGTAAGTAAATCTGAAAATATTCCTCTTAAATTACCAGATCTTATAATTAATAACACTTTTATTAAAAGAGAATCATTCATAAATTTTTTAGGAGTAAAACTGGATGAAAATTTACAGTGGTATTCACATATAAATAATATTGAAAAAAAAATCTCAAAAAGTATTGCAATGATGTTTAGGGCTAAACCTTTTCTAATTATATCATCCCTGAAAAAATTGTATTTTACCTTTATCCATAGTTATTTGTCTTATTGTAATATTGTGTGGGGTAGTACTAACCATACAAAGTTAAAGAAACTCTACAGCAAACAAAAACATGCGTGCAGAATAGTATTTGGAGCCGGCATAAGTGTTCGTTGCGAACCACTTCTACGTGTGCTCGGTGTTTTAAATGTGTATAAACTTAATTTACACCATGTTTTATTATTTATGTTTAAAACAAAAAATGGATTATCTCCAAAAATATTTAAATCTTATTTTAATAAAAATAACCATAAATACTCAACAAAGTTTTTAGATAACAATTTTATTGCTTTAAAATATAAATTAAAATTAACTTCCTATTCAATTAAATACCGCGGACCTAATCTGTGGAAAAAGTTTCTAGATATTGTTAACAATAAACAGACTACATTAGAGCAATTTAAGAACGAATCAAAACGATTATTATTATTTATGGATATATCCAACTTTAAATGTTTATCATAAACTAAAAACAATCATATAAAAAATAGATTTAATTGTATCAGTGATTAATATAAAATTAATACAAAATATTTAAAATAAAAAATATATATAAAATATAACTGATGATGTTAAATAATTTATCCAGTGATTATATTAATTATGAAATTTCGTTTCTTGTTGTCTTTTATCCTCAATAAATTTTATTTTTTTGACATTTTATTTTTTATTAATATATTTGTTAAACATTTTAGCAATTTTTTTTCACACTTCTTCAAAAAAAACAAAAAAAAAGTATTTCTTATTTCAAATTACATTGCTTATTTTCGGTTTTCATTTCTATTTGTTATTTTATATATATTTTTACGTTACGGTAATGTAGAATTTATTGCTAATACTTTTTTTTTAAATGGGGCTTTGCGATAAGGCTGAATACGTCTTCTTTTTGCTCCAGCCAATAGTTTATATAAATATATTTGTAATGTAAACATTTTTAAACGGCAAATTAAATAATTACCAAAAAAAAAAAAAAAAAACAAACTATAAAGCAAAATTTCATATCTAAACTTGAGTAATTTAAAAAAAATTTAACTTTGTTTGATTTTAGATAAACTAAAGCGCAAGGAGGAAAAAAAAAATTAAAAAAAATAAATTATTTGGGCTAAAAAAATGTAGTGAAACATAACCTTTTTATAAAAACGCATAATTCGTTTATTTTCCAGTACTTGCATTAACGGCGTTGAGGAGCGGATGTACGTTAACTTTAGAGGCTTTAGCAATTTTACAATGTTAACTTTAGAAAACTTTAGCGATTTTACAATGAATTTACGAAGAAAGCTTTTCAAAGAAGCGAAAGTATTGAGAACGAAAGGTAAGTTTGCTAAAGTAACTTACAATAAATTAATTAGGAGTGACCTATAATTATAAAGGAATTCTTTTAATATTCTAAAATCAAATTTAAAAACAAAAATGAATGACTACGAATCCTTTACTTTTAATTTTCATGATAAATACTTAAAATCAGATTTTAATTCATATCCAGATGTCAACTTTTTTAATGATGCGAACGCATGTTGTTCTTATTCCAACAAGTTAAAAGAATTTCTTAATAAAAACGGCACTGAAAATCAAAAAATCAGAATCCTTCACATTAATATTAGAAGTCTAAATAAAAATTTTGAACAGTTTTGTGATTTTTTAGATGAAACTAAAAATATTTCTAATATAATCTGCTTAACAGAAACATGAATTTCTTCGAATGAGTTTAAAAATAGTTCTATTTTTCATCTTCCAGGTTTTGAAACAATTTTGTAAGAAAGACAAACAAATAAACGTGGTGGAGGAGTTCTGAGTTCTGTTTCTTTTTACAGCGTAAAATCATACAAAGGTAGCAAAGAAAAAAAAATTACTTTTATAATTGGTGATTTCAACATGAACTGTCTGATTTATAGTAAAGATGAAAAAGTAAAAAGTTTTTATGATGAAAAATTTAAAGCAGGAGCTCTTCCTTTAATTAATCGCCCTACTAGAATAATTAAAACTTCAACAATGTTGATTGATAATATTTTTACAAAAGATATTTATTATAAGAATTTACAAAAAGGAATTATAAAAACCGACATATCCGATCATTTCCCCATTTTTCTTACTATTCATGCTGTATCCTCTAATTACCCCGAAAGACAAAATATAAAAAAAACGTGTCATCAACGAGAACAATATAAAATCTTTTCAATATCAATTATCACTTCTTCATTGGAAATATATTAACTTTAGTGATGACGCAAATAAAATATATAATAAGTTCTTTGATACCTTCTTCTCAATATACAAAGCAAACTTTCCACTTTGTGAACAAATAACAAAAAAAAAAAGCTTTTAATTGTCCATGGATTCTTAAAGGACTTGGAAAATCCTCTAAAATCAAACAGAAACTTTATATAAAATATTTGAAACAAAATCAGATAAAAACCAACCAAAATACAAAAATTACTGACATTTATTTGAAATTTGAAAAATTATTATTCAAATTTATTTAGTAAATTTAAAAACGACTCAAAAATACTTGGAGAACGTTGAAAGAAATAACAGGAAAACAGAAAACAAATTCAAACTCCCTTCCTAATGTAATTAAAATAAATAAAACAAATATATATGAACCAAACGAAATTGCAAACGAGTTTAAATTAGATTCCTAATACGGAAAAAAACTTTTAGTGATTTCCTAGAGCCTATAAATAATCCGATTTTTATAGATAATTTATATACTGACTTATCTTTTGATGAATTTGAGAGAGCTTACAAATCTCTCAAAAGAAACAAAGCTACGGGTGCGGACGAAATAAATGACAACATAGTCATAGATTGCTTTGAAAATTTAAAATGCATTCTTTATAAAGTCTTCAGGCATCTATATAGCAAGATGTATTCCCAGACCAATTAAAAATAGCTAAAGTTACTCCAATTTACAAAGATGAAAAAACATCAAATATTAGTAATTATCGCCCTATCTCAGTTTTTTTAACCTTCTCGAAAATTTTAGAAAGAATTATATACAATAGAACACACAATTACCTTAATCTAAATAAACTTCTATAAAAGAATCAATTCGGTTTAAAAAAAATTGTTCAACTGAACAAGCCATTACACAGTTCATTCGTGAAATCTACAATTCATTTGGTAGATCACAATATACACTAGGTACTTTCATTGACCTATCAAAAGCATTCGTCACGGTCGATTACAAAATTTTAATTAAAAAACTCAAATTTTACGGAATTAATAATATACGGAATGGCAAATTAATAAAATGGTATGAAAGTTACTTGACAAATAGAAAACAATTTGTTTTCTATAGAGAATATTTTCAAAATTAAAAATTAATTGACATTAAATGTGGCGTTCCAGAGGGTTCTATTCTTGGCCCACCTTTGTTTTTAGTCTATATAAATGATTTAAATAAAGCTTCTAACCTTATAAGTATCATTTTTGCAGACAATACTAATTTATTTCTGTCAAACAATGACATTTATTAGCTATTTTCAAGTATGAATAAAGAACTCAATCACATCTCTAACTGGTTTAGGTGCAACAAGTTAACTTTAAACATTGACAAAACAATATGGATCTTTTTCCACTCCCTCGCAAAAAAGCGTTGTTCACCAAATAATTTACATTAGCTTTTTATTGATAAAATTGAAATAAAAAAGGAGTCGGTCACAAGATTTTTAGGCATTTACATCAATGAAAATATAAAATGTAAGTATCATATTGACTTTATTTCTACTAAATTGGCCAAAAGTAATGGAATTCTATATAAGGTCAGATACTATCTAAATGAACAAAATTAATTCAACTCTACTATTCATTTATTCATAGTTATATAAATTATGCAAATATTGTTTGGAGAAGTACCTCTAAAAGTAAGTTACGAAATCTCTACCATCGTCAGAAACATGCAATGCGTTTAATATGTTTTGAAAATCGTTTTTCTCATTCAAATATTTAATTTAAAAACGTTAAAGCACTTAACGTTTACGAACTCAATGTCTATAATATTTTATGTTTCGTTGTAAAAGTGAACAACTATTGTTCATTTTTTCAAGATCTTTTTACCCATAAAGCTATAAATAAATATACTTTACGAAATAATAATTTATTAATTGAACCGTTTTGTGAAACAAAGTTTAATCAATTTTGCATAAACTATCGAGCACCGTACTTATAGAACAAAGTTGTTGTTCCAAAGTAGTTGTTTTGATTTGTCAATTTCGTTTTCCGTTTTTGAAACAAAATTAAAAAACTTTATTCTTTGTATTGACAATATATATAAATATTTTTGAAATGTAAAATTATTTTCACTCTAGATAATTTTAAAATCATTTTTAGTTAATAGGTAATTTTATATATATTTTTTGCAAATATATATATATATATATATATATATATATATATATATATATATATATATATATATATATATATATATATATATATATATATATATATATATATATATATATATATATATATATATATATATATATATATATATATATATATATATATATATATATATATATATATATATATATATATATATATATATATATATATATATATATATATATATATATATATATATATATATATATATATATATATATATATATATATATATATATATATATATAGGGTAGATTAGGGTAATATGAGCACCTTGGTAATATGAACATACTTAAAGATTTTTTAGATGTAAGCAGTGAAGTTAAAGTTGCTCTGTATTTTTTGATTCAATATCGTATGGTGATAACAGGAATCAGTACATTTAGCGTGAACTTATATGCAGTAATTAGCGGCTATCATCTAACTAAAACGCTGTTAAATTTTTTGCGTTGTTAAAATAATATCATCACGCATGAATAATTCTGTGGCGCGAAATTTTGGTGCTAAAATAATGAAATTAATTTTGTCATAAAGAAAAATATGTTAGCTAAAAATTCTTTCCATTTTTGTTGAAAAACAAGGCAAGAAAACATTTAGTTTTGACTTTATTTAATGATACCATTTTTTTGTAATATGAGCACGCTCATATTACCTAGCGTTTTTCATTGAAATTACCTTGTTTAAAAAGTAGTGGTTTTAATTGCTCTTTGAATGAAAACAAAACATAGTAAAAAGTTTTAATATTTTAATAATACTAAAAATTTTTCTGTAATTTAAATTCAAAAAATTTGAATTTTTATTGTTCAAAAGTTTGAGGTAATAAAATTAAAAAAAAAACTAATTTTTTTTTTTTTCTTTTTGGCGGAAAACATAATAGTATTGTTTCAACAAAAGGTGGCCTAAATCTTATCTTTTAAAAATAATTTTTGTTAATAACGAATCATTATATTCCAAAAGTTAGATCTAATTGTCAGGTTGGTATTTTTTTACTTAAATAATGTTATTTTTTTGAGCTCATTTAAAGTGCTCATATTACCAAATAGTCTACATAATATGAGCAGTCTTGTTACTTTTTCAAAACCTCTGTGTTTTTAAGAAAAAAATTTTGGGTGCCCAAATATCTAGGTGGATCATGAGTGAAGATCTCTAAGAATTCGCAAATTCCTATTTATTCGCAAAAATTTTGAATCCAGCATAGTTATTTTTGAAAATATTCGAATTTTCGCTTAAGGTGCTCATATGATATATATATATAAATAACTTAGGGTGACTTAGGGTGACTTAGGGTATCTTAGGGTAAATTAGGGTAACTTAGAGTGAATTAGGGTAAAATTTGCATTCATTTACAAAAAAAGATTCACAGGGCCTTTCCGGGCCCTCAAAAAAAAAAAAAAAAAAAACTTACCCCACCACTGGGTAAGTTGGCGCAAACTATAAAAATGATTATAAATGCACTATTAAGTGCAAAATTAATAGAATTTTTTTTTACTCCAAATTTTCGCAACAATTTTATCTTAAAATTTAATATTACTTTTAGCTGGTACCAAACATTTGTCCGTATAAAAGCCAAAACAGTAGCCCACTTTTTATCTGTGAAAATAAAGAAACTGAAAAAATTTTTTTTTTCAATTTTTCAGTAAGAATAAATTTTTTCAATATTGTTAAAATTTTAAAAAAAGAAAAAAGAAAATTTTATAAAAATATATATTTTTTTTGCATAGTAAATGCAAATGAGCCAACATACCCCGTGAAAATTTTGCCGACTTACCCCGAAAGCTTTTTTTTCTACAAACATTATATAGATCCTGAAAAACGGCAACTTGAAAAAAAAGTCTAACGGAATATAGTAAACCAATTATAACTGGAACTTTAAAAATAACTTTTTATTCGTACGACTTACTATATTCTTTGTAAAGTAAAAAGGAAACGATGTTCTAAAAGTTACATTTTTGTCCAAAAAACGCATAAATCTCAATATCTCCCATGCGCATGCGCGAATCCTGACAATATTACAGTGAATATTAAAATGGTCATTAAGGAAGTTTCTGTGCAATTTTTGTCACTTTCTGATGAAAGGCTCTGAAGATAAACGCTGTTCGTCAACTTACCCCTGCGGCCAACTAGCCCCGGTCTCCCCCATATATATATATATATATATATATGTATATATATATATATATATATATATATATATATATATATATATATATATATATATACATACATATATATATATATATATATATACATACATATATATATATATATATATATATATATATATATATATATATATATATATATATATATATATATATATATATATATAGATATATATATATATACATATATATATATATGTATATATATATATATATATATATATATATATATATATATATATATATATATATATATATATATATATATATATATATATATATATTGTTGTTTTGATTGTGTGATATAATCAACTCTTTTCCGGCTCCGGTCATTTCAACTTTTTGCAAATGTTCCTTATTTGACATACACATAAATTTTGTGTATGCGTATATATATATATATATATATATATATATATATATATATATATATATATATATATATATATATATATATATATATGCAAATATATATAAATGTAACAATATAATGCAATATATATAAAAATAGTATAATGCAATATATATAAAAATAATATAATCCAATATATATAAAAATAATATAATGCAATATATATAAAAAGTTAGGTGGGTCAACGAATGCTTAAACTTTTTTTGCCAGTCTCCCCAAATTATAAAGTTGATCTTGACAAACTATTGAACGTAAAACATTTTTGCATTTTTTCCAAAGTTTTTTAAACATTAATTAACAATTGTTTGAATTTTTTAATGTATTTTTGAGTAAGGGGTCGTCCATAAATTACGTACGCTCATAGGGAGAAGGGGGGAGGTCTTCAAAAAGCGTACGAATACGTATGGGAGGGGGGGGGGGAGTGTTTAATTTAAAAGTACGTACTTTGATTTTCTAATTTATCATAATTAACCAGCTAATCAATAAAAAAGTTACATTCTGACTAAAGATTCTAGTTTGCCAACATAAAAAGATGTATAGTATATGGAGTAGAGGGTATAGTTTTCCTTTATGCACACACATGTATGGGCGCCCTCAGAATTTTTTGATGTTCCAGATAGGACACTATCACACATCGTGCAAACTCATAACTTAAGTTTGTTTATACCTATGCCAAATGAGGAGGCCTTGCAAAATATCGGGATGGCGGAGACCTGTGAACAAAAAGCCCTAAAACGCTTACCCTCCCCTGCCCATATGTGAGGGCACTAATGTAGTAAAATTTTCAACTTTACTATCTAAAACTAAGTTTAAATTTATTGACAGATTTTAATTTTTGTAGAAAAATATTGTAAATTACAAAAGTTATGACCATGCAAATTTTCCGACCCCCAAAATGAGAGAGGTGTAAATTTTGCATGGTCATAACTTTTTTGTAATTTACAATATTTTTAGACAAAATTTAAAATCTGTCGATAAATTTAAATTTAGTTTTAGATAGTAAAGTTAAAAATTTTGCTGCATATTTCTCTTATGTTTGGGCAGGGAAGGGGGGAGGCAAACGTTTTAGGGCTTTTTGTTCCCAGGCCTCCGCCATCTTAATTTTTTGCAAGGCCACCTCATTTGGCATATTAACAAACTTAAGTTTGCACGATGTGTAAAAGTGTTTTTAAGAATTGAGCAACACAAATAAGTTTCAAGACATTTTTGTATTGAAAAGCTGTAGGAATTACTTGCTTTATGAACATACCAGTTATAAATACTTTTTTCGTCGTTTTTGAGTAAATCGCAATTTCATATTGAAAGTTTTTTTTCAAGAAGAATATTTGGTTGTCGACAAGATAAAATCAGATGGAATAAGCACCTACTTTAGTTTTCTACTTTGACTCAATACATTTAATCCACATATTACAGCTATAATTTCATTGAAAAAAGCTTTGTAAATTTTGATTTTTATTTTTTATTTTTTGTGATTTTTTATACTAAAAGCCATAATAGGGTTTCGTGATGTCATAGCAATAATTCAGTTAAATTTAGCAGTTGTGAGTATAGAATCATCTTCTTTTATTTACAATAAACTTTAATCCACAACTTACATTATGGATTCTTACAATATAATACTCTTGATACTTTTGTTTTTTTAAATTTTTTTTCATCAAGATGCTAAGTTTATAAGTAAACATTAAACATTTTTTTTAATCTCACCTGTAATTACTATTAGCTGTAACTCAAATTTATATTTAGAATATAAACAAGCTTGCGCAGGAATTTTGAATCTGTAGTATATATATTTTTTGAATTCCAGCGTAACTATAAAAGGTTTGTTCCATAAGAGAGATGTTCTTGTATTCTTCAATAAATGAAGCACATTTGCTAAAAAATCAATAGAATAACTTCAGTCACATGGATATTTATTTACACTGGAAAAAGTATAACTTTAAATACTTTATTTGCACCTTTATATACAGAACTTTCACTATAATAATGTTACAGTTTGTTTTCATCTCGCAGATATTCCTCAAAGCATAAAAAATATGGTTAGCTTGGCCATAATGTTAAGGTAATCTAATAATTCCATAGTATGAGTCTGATATGTGTCATAGCTAAAACTTTCAGTTATTAACAATTCAAAAAGAATAAAAGCACATTCTTTTTTATGATTTTTTATTACATTTATGTTAGTTTTCATAAACTAATAATTGCAGTATTTATATCGAAAGAAGCGCGAGCACAAAAAATTATTTCCCCCTAATTCATAATGCCTTCCAATCGCGAATTTTAATCACGTAATTTTCCGACTTGAAGGATAAGGTCTAGGGGAAGTTTGTGTACCTATGGCCAGATTTTTTCAAAATTCAAGGCCCCAGACTTGTCTAAAAATGGTAGAACTGATACGATCCCATCTTTATACTATTTTTTTAGTATAAGTCTATTGACTTATACTAAAAAAATTCCATCAAGTGGAAGGGTTTAAAAATTAGTGGTCCTATGTATAATAAGCTTTTTTTGAACTGTACCTAGGGTCACTTTCTAAAAATTAGGTTCAAATCCATAAAAAATTTACAGTTAATTTAATCTTAGATTGTTTTCAATAAATATTTCTAGTAATACTTAATTGCAACACTAAAATATATAACAAAATTGATTATTTTGTTCAGAGCAAAATTGACAAAGTCTATGCATAAAATGAAAGTCCCAAAACAACTGTGGATTTTGAAAAGTCCCAAAACAACTGTGAAATTTTGAAAATTAATTTCAGAAACAAACTGCAAATATAAAATATACAATAATAATAAACTCTGAATCATATATTATATAAAAGTTTAACTTAAATAGTGGGTTATATATACACATACCACAAAGTTGACATTTCTTTATAATAATAATTTGTTATTCCATCAGAGACATACTGCTAAACATCTTCAACAGAGTAATTGACTGGAATTTTAATTATATAGTTTAAAAAAATTTAAAAATATGACCATTTTTTTTTTTTGAGTTTATACCTAACGGAAACAAGGCCATTTACTGAACGATAGATTTAACCTATCTAACGGAAACTTTAAGCCGTATCTGCGCATGCGTGGCGCTTGCTCAGAACTGACTGTCTACTTATTTAACGCGACACCGGTGTCGCGTTAAATAAGTAGCTCGTTAAATAAGTAGATAAACAGTTCTGCGCATGCATAAAAACGATGAAACACTTAAAACTAGGATCCTAAAACCCAGCGTTAAATAAGTATCATTGCTTATAAACAAAAAAGATGGTTGACCACGTTTACTCTGTTGGAGATGTTAAAAAATATATTTATGATCGAACAATTAAGAAATATATGAGTTTAAAATAGCGTAAATCATTTCTAAAATATGTTTAAAAGTTTCAGTTTACTGGTATGTATTATTATTTTTGTATTATTATATGTATTAATAATTTTGTATTTGGATTTTAACTTTTTTTGAAGATTTTAATCTCAACTGTAAATATTAAATGCAAATGTAAACATTTGCGTATAATTTATATACTATTGTAAAAATTGCAGTTATAATTCTGCAAATGACTAATCTTTAAATCATTTGAAGATTAGTCATTTGCAGAATTATTGTTCATTTGACAAATGAACATATACAAAAGTAGGTACGTGACAATTGCGTTTTACGGAACCGATTTTTGTGCTAAAATTTTGTGCCACGATTTTCGTAGTCTCTTCAAAGTTAGCGTGCTTGAGGAAGGCTTTCTGCAATAACTTTTTAAACTTCGTTATCAACATAGTTATAGTTTATTTTCAACATAGTTAAAGCTTATTTTCGGTTTGGTTTTATTAATACTCAATTGATATATTAACGAGTTTAGTGATGTCGAAGTTTTGATCGTACTTCTTTGTTGAAATTAATGTCTAGAATAAAGTCTTTTTTTCAATTCAATTTTTATTTTTAAGTTATGCATTTATCTATGCACCTGCCAAATTTCGTTGAAAAATATTTTGTAGCAGTCACCCTATTTCTTGTTGCACTTTTGTTACCTAATTTACATTTTCTCTGATGTTAGCGTGGGAGACAGATGGGTTAATTCATTGTTTTTATATGTATATTTTTTATATATAACATTCATATTACTAATATTATTAGCAATATTTAACTTGTCATAATGTCATTAATTGATATTATAAACCTAGATACTTTATAGTGAAAATATGATTAAAAAGTTTGTAAATTTAAAAGAAAATGTTTTATTAAAACGATTTTCAGTAAATAATAAAATAAGACTTAAATTTTATATTTCATATAGAAATAAAATGGAGAAAGAAAATAACGGTTTCACATAGTATTTCATATCATATTCATAATATAAATTAGATATGAATCAAATTAGTTATAAATCATATTTAATTTGAAGTTTGAACTTTATTTAACAAGGAATCCCAGCCGGCAAACAACGTTGAAATAACGTTAAACTTACATTGAAACCTAACGTTGAATTTACATTGATTTAACGTTTAGAATGTAAGTTTTTTTTAACGTTGATTTATCAACGTTAAATCAACGTTAGGTTCGAACATTGTATTTACGTTGATTAGACGCAAAAAAACGTCACAATAACGTTGAATTTACGTTGAAACAACGTTAAGAATGACAGTTTTTTTAACGTTGGTTTATCAAAGTTAAACCGGCTGTTAAAAAACGTTTTGTAATCACAGAAACCGTTGATAAAAACTGAGATCACCATCAAAGCGTAGTATACATGTCCAATAGTGCTGTTACATTTCTCTATTACATTATTAAGGTATATTATGGATATTAAATCCACTCATAGTCAATACTTAGACTATTTAGAACTTTTTCAGTTTAGTTTAGTTAAAATAGTATAAGTAAAGCAAAAGAAAAAAGTTGTTTTATTGAAAAATATATTTAAATATTACATATATTTACATATAATTGAATATGATCTACAAATAATTGAATATAATCTACAAATAATTGAATAAAATTTACACAAATTTCTTCTCTTTTCCATCACCTTTTTGAAATGGAGCGTATTTTAGAAAATCAAACAATATTCCATTAACCGAGGGTTCTTTTGCTTCATTGAATGCAATGGAAGAAGCTGTAAATAAAAAAATATATTTAAAAAAATCAAACAAGGCAAACTTGAAAAAAATATAATGAATGTGAAGGTGTTACAACTTATAAAGCTATTCCATTTACAAAGCCATATAAATTAGTGTTTCTAAGTTTATTTTTTCACCTTTGCCCTTCATATCCATGGAGGCCATAAATTTTTTTAAAAAAAACTCTGAATTTTTAGCAGGTAATTTAACTGTTTAACAGGGCCGTCCCGAAGTATTCTCTCGGGAGGGGGGTGGGGGGGGATTGTATGTATTCTTTGCCAACTAGAGACACACACACGAAAAAGGTCCTCAATACTTGCAATTAGCCAACTATAGTTCAAAACTTGCTAAATGTGTCAACTTAAATGTTTATATGACAGCTTTGGGGGTGGTGGGACACCCCCTACACTCCCCGTTCGGGACGGCCCTGCTGTTGGATGATTATTAATAATTTTTTCGAATATTTAATTTAAATGAAACAACCTTTTTTCAAAATAAATCAACAATCAAAATATTAAATTTTTTTAACATTGAAAAGTAATTATCGGGGTGGCCACATAAAATTTTCATAAGAAAAATAGAATTTTAGAGGAGATTTTGCACCTAATATAGAGGATTTTTTTTGTTTTAATTTAGGTTTAACGTCCATGTTTTTACACAAATGGGGCTTGTACAGAGGTCAATAATGTCATTTTTCATGTTAAATAGCATGCATTTGCTAAAGTAATTTTTAATAATTCCTTGCACTTTCAGAGGAAAATATACACATATATATATATATATATATATATATATATATATATATATATATATATATATATATATATATATATACATATTAGTAGAAAATCACTTAACAAAATTTTTTTTTCCTTTTACACTGAGTTTCATCAATAAAGACTCATCAGAAATGATGTGTCTTTATTGATGAAACACAGTGTAAAAGCATTTATGATGAGTCTTTATTGATGAAACACAGTGTAAAATGAAAAAGAATTTTTGTCAAGTGATTTACTACTAATACATAACTGCTCTGTTCTTTTAAGAACATCGAGCACTCTATTTTGTAGAATACATTTAAAAGTTGTTTATATATATATATATATATATATATATATATATATATATATATATATATATATATATATATATATATATATATATATATATATATATATATGTATAGTTCTATAAATTGTTGCATTTGGGAAGTACGGAAGGAAAAAAGTATTGTTACGCCAACAAATACGTCACTTTTAATTACTTTTGACTTTCGTCCAACATTTGCGTGTTGTCGGAAAGTAAAAACCATTAATTTAATTACAAATTAATCGTTTTTTAAAAAAACTGCAAAAACGATAATTTAATTGACCAGATTGTTTTTAAAAACATTCTGAATGTTTTTAACAATATAAACAATGTTTTTATTTTTATTTTTTTTAATAAAATGTTTTTATTTTTATTTTTCTTAATAAAATGTTTTCATTTTCATTTTTTTTAATAAAATGTTGTTTTTTTTTTACTGTAAATCGTCTGCGGAGTGTTGCTACATCGACTATCTTATAGCCTGACTTGCAACGGAGTGCTTCTATATCGACTGAAAAATAGCCTGACTAACAACGGAGTGCTACTACATCGACTATCTTTTAGCCTGACTCGCAAGGGAGTGCTGCTACATCGACTGAGGGTTTGGTTGGGGCAGGCAGCTATCAATCAATAAAAAAAAAAATTCCGGACTTGCATTTTAATTTTCACATTTTGTCAACAAAATACGATATACGGAAAAACTTTCTGACAACCAGTTCAGACTTCTCTCTCTCTCTCTCTCTCTTTTTATATATATATATATATATATATATATATATATATATATATATATATATAAATATATATATATATATATATATATAGATATATATATATATATATATATATATATATATATATATATATATATATATATATATATATATATATGTATATATATATATATATATTTATATATATATATATATATATATATATATATATATATATATATATATATATATATATATATATATATATATATATATATATATATATGCTTACCTATAGATTTGATCAAAGAACAACTGCAGGCGCATTGACACTTCATCTATATATTTGATGACTGAACCTGTAAAATATAATTACTAATTTATGGTATAAATAACAAAAACATTTTTATTTTTAGGTATAAAAATTGAAATTTATAAAATCCAAGCACATAAAACTAATACCTACTTGAAAAATTCTCTTTGTTTACGTTTTCTTTTCTGTAAATAGACATTCTTATTATAACATTTTTCTTTTGTAGTTAATCCTGTTTGCTTTCTGTGAAATTGAAATAGTTATATGAATAGTTATATATTTTGTATCAACAAAATAACTCTTCCTAACAACATTATTTAACAAATAAAAATTGTAATATATAGATGTAATACCTGAAGAGAATTTAGTTTTAATTTGTGGAATTTCAAGCTAATTCTTCTCAGCATTTTAGTGTAGTCAATGCTATGGCATCTGGAGGCCAATAAACAGTTTTATTACAAATCCAATAAGATGGAATTACACCTTCTTCTCCTTGTTAATCTTCATTCAAAATAGCTCCTTTCCATATCTTTGATTTTGAAAATATTATATAAACTAATAAAAAAACGAAGAAACCATAATATAAGTGTACTAACAGGTCTAGTTAAACTAGCTAAATCTTGACTTTTTATAACCATGATACTTGCAAATAATAATATTAGTAGACATTATTAGCAAGGATAAGATTTTATTTATTTAATAAATTTATTATTTATTTTAAATTCATTTTTATGAATATATTTATTATTCTATTAATCTGCATAGTTCTGAATATATTTTGTTTAAATAACTCAAGGCATCAAAGGAATAATAATGAAAGAATCCCAGGTTGTTAAAACATAAATAACTACATAAGAGTAATACAGAATATTGAACAAAAATAGATAATATTCATTATTAATACAAAATATAATATAAAGTTTATTATAAAATATCACACAACAATAACTTAGTTTGTTTGATAAATTAAAAGCAACAAAAATTAAAAAAGAAAACATCTCAATAAATAATAAATTATCATTCAAACAATTTTAAAGACCAAATAATAACTTGTAACTTATTTTTTACACCTTTTCATCTAATAAACATTAAATGTAATATCAATTTTTTATACCGCATCATTAGTATTTTTATTTTTATTAAAAATAAAAATATTATATCAGTTGAGCTCTTCTTATTTTACTTAAAACATCAACTCAATCCTACGTTTTTTCATAACTGAAATTTTTTTTTGGTAATGTTGAATTAACACTGAAAACAAAATATTAGTAGACAACAAGAAAATATTTCTTTATTGAAATATTTGTAAATATTTATAACAATCAATCTAATTTCCTCTCTTGTATTTTAAGAAGTCAGACAAAATGCCATCAATTAAAGTTTCAGTCGCTTCATTGTATTCAATAGAAGAAGCTGTAAATAAAAATAAAAAATTTTATAGTCTTATAAAGGTATACCTTTCATAGCACCATATAGTCTGGTAAACTTCTGTTAGTATAACAAGAAAAAAATAATCATTCCTGATCTGAATAACAAGTTAACACCAGGATTAGCATCTGGTTGAAAAAATTGCCTAACCTCGCTCATAATGTACTATAATCATATTAATGAAAATGAAACTGTAGAAATTTAACATTAATTGCCCTTAAACCATTGAAATTATACTACCAAATTAGAAGTCATTGCTCAAATATATACAGTTATAAGTTTTTATAAGTTTTGACATAAAGCTGTAGACACAAAATTAAAAAAAGATCTGAAACTAAATGATATAACTATTTAGAAAAATACTTATTAAAACTGACTCCTGATGATTGTGTTATTTTCGTCATCTAATACCTTGTCCACTTCATCAAATCTAGCTACTGACAAAATAAAACTTATTTGGCTTATAAATTCACTATAATAATCAGGTTTGTCGCTGTGTTTTGGGATTTCCTATATCAGTAAGAAAATATAACACTTCTTTTGAAACTCTATAATTTAAAATAGTTTTACAAAACAACTTTTGTTGAACATTTTTACAAAGCTAGTGGCATTTTCGCATGTTTCTTGAATAAGCCATTAATTTCTTTTGTCGTAAGAACAAGTAGAAATTTGAATACTAAATAAATCGTTTTTGAAAATTCAAAATTTCTCACATAAACACCCTCTGTTTTGCACATTATAATAAAATATTGCTTTATTACTTTTTCGCTTTAACTATTTTTATTTTGAGCACCAAATTAACGGACGGTTTTTTTACAATTAAATTTTTTTGTCAACGTTGATTTATCGTTGAAACGGCATTAAAAAACAACGTTTAAATCGTGACATTGTTTTAACGCTGAGACATAGTTGAACAACTTTGAAACAATGCTTCAATCAAATTTCAACGTTGAAACAACGTAGAAATGCCGGTGACGCGAAATGAAATAACTCCCCGAAAAATTTACTCCTGGTTTTACATTTTAACTCACCGATTAATCTATTTCGAAATAAATTAACCCCAGGAGTTAAATTATTTTTAAATATGGCGATATGGATTAACCGGGGGCTTGAGTATTTCTAAACTCCATCGTAATAAATTAACCCCTTTTTATACGCGTTTTGAATTATTTAGCTTATAATTAGTTCTATAAAACTGCGAATGTAAGTTATTCTAATGTGTGTTGTGTTGAATAAAATTATTTTGTAACTGTTCATTTTTGACAAGTTTGTATATTGATGTAAAAATAAAAAGGAGATCGAAAAATAATAATATTGCATGAGCTTCAGTGAACCTTTCTCTTTTCCTAATAATAATGTTTGAGATTATAGAGTTTATATAGTTAAAACTATATGTATATATGTATATATATATATATATATATATATATATATATATATATATATATATATATATATATATATATATATATATATATATATATTTTATATGTATCATATATATAATTAGATGTATTATATATATAATTATTTATATATATATAATTAATATATATATATTAAATGCAATATAATATATAATATTATATGTAATGTAAAATAATATAAAATTGATACTTTTTATATAAATAGTAGCTAAACTACATTTTGATAAAAGCGTAAAATTGTCCCCGTAAGAAACGATAACTAATTTGATTTAAGATATATATTGAGCATTATTATTATTGTTGTTATATTAATATTTCTTCTTATTGTTTTAGTCAATAAAATGTTAAAAAGCAATAATTCAGTTATTGTCATTTATTCTTTGAGTCCACAACAATTTTATTAACTTGTTAATCAATGTGTAACAAAAAACAAATGGACAAAGCTCATGACATGACACTAGAGATTATGTTTTACAAAGCCAGAGCTTACGTATCTCCTCAAAAGTATTTTGAAGATTATCTATCCTCGATTTATCAAAAACCTACTTTTACATACAGAATACAGAAATTCTCACCACATCATCTGCTGTTCCTAACAGTAACAACTCCTCAAAAAAAAAAGTTTGCTTCTTTTGTGGAAATACTGTGCATCCTAGATATAAATGTCCAGCTTGTTGTGTTCTATAAATGAGAATGAGCCATTAGAAACTCATGCATCTGATACAGCTATTGCAGGACTTCTTAACCAAAATGGCAGACGAGTTGCTTTTGTTTTCAATTGTTATATCGATCTGAAGTAAAATATTCCCCTATTGAAAAAGAGGCATGTGCTGTTATAGAATCTGCTTGCATTAGTGCCATCTACTAACTGGGAAGCGTTTCAAGCTTTTAACTGATCAACAGTCTGTATTGTTTATGTTTAATAAGAATAATGCGAGTAAAATCAAGATTGATAAAATATATCAACGGCGTCTTGAGCTTTTTTGTTACAACTTTGACATGTTTACCGAAAAGGAATACAATAAAGGAATACAATATTGCACCTGATACTTTTAGCTGTATGTACTCTTCAGCAATGAGCTTGTTTACTCTACTGTCTTTACACAATTCATTATGCCACCCTGGTTTTACCAGAATGATTGCTTCTCGCAAATTACCATTCTCAGTAAATGTTTTGAAATCTGTTATTAGCAACTGTCGAATCTAGTGCACACCTGTTACAAGAACCAGGTAAGACTGCACACCAGTTTCAAACTTAAATCTTACCTACAGTTAACTTGGAAACAACGAATCTAAGCTCATCGGAACAATCTACTGTACACCTGTTACAAGAACCAGATGAGGCTGCACACCAGTTGCAAAAGCCAGATGAGACTGTGTCATTCCATCTTCCAACAATATCAAGTGAGTCTATCTTGCCATGTCCAATAAGGTTGAAAATGATATTTTACCGTAAAAGAAGATCAACTTGAAAGTGCATGGCTCGAAATCGGTTAGATCTTTGAACAATTGATTACTTAAAACTTAAAGTTGTCGGGTAGAATGTGATAAAATTGAACATTGTTGTTGTTATATTAATATTTCTTATTGTTTTAGTTAATAAAAAGTTAAAAATTATTCATTCATTTATTTTCATTTATCCTTCGAGTCCACAACAAGCTAAAACAACCTTTTGAACCTTTTGAACAATTTTATGCAGAATAATAAACTACTTAATTTAACTTAAGTAGCCAGTTTATGTAGGTTAAATATTTGGCTTGTCTTATTCAACTAAAAACAACAGGTTTAATGCAATGCTTATTTGCGTCCCATAAGTAACACAGCATATAATCAACTATAAATCCTAAATTTATATTAATTGAACAGAATTTTTAATATACAGAAAAACAAATAAATGATTTTGACATAATTTTTATAAATAAACATCTGATCAATATATAAACATTGTATTTGTTAAAACAAATGTATATATATATATATATATATATATATATATATATATATATATATATATATATATATATATATATATATATATATATATATATATATATAAAATATGTTAGTAGGCAACTCCACTGTTACTAACCGGACATTTTGATTTTTGTTGAGTTTGATAGATTGTGGAATATATTTTTTACTTCTATGTTGTTGTACTTTAAATATTGAATTAGATATTTCAAGAATTGAAACATTTTTTGATATTATAGTACTAAAACATGTGAGTTTTACATTCTCCCATATCTCTCATATTTGGTGGTTGTCTGGTATGAACTTATTTTTTAGTTTATTTCCAATTTATTTCTAAATTCATATTTTAGTTTTTAAATTTTTTGTTCAAATTTTGAAAATAATATATTTTTAGGTTGGGTGGAGAGGTGGGGTTAGGAGACAGGTGGGGGGCATACGCCCCTTCCGTAATAGAAACATCACTTTTATACGTAAGATGGTATAACTTAATTTTATATTGTCTACTAATTTTACTCATTTTAGTAAAGATATAAATATTTATAAAATCAAGTCGTTTTTTACCCTAGGGTGTATCAAACCATTGCCGCCACACCCACCTCTATTACTAACATACACCTCTTGTATATTTGGGGGTTTATTATAAATTTAAAACAATTTTTTTGTGTATTTACATTGCTTATGTCTTTAAAAAAAACTTTTTTTCTAAAAAAAGCGTTCAGTTTTATACGGGCGAGGTGGTGGTTTGGTGCCCCCTCTGTCCATCCAATACACCCAGTGGTTAGATTTTGACATAAAGTTGTAACCCACTCTTACACCTATCTTTTGACACCAAGATATTTGCATTTTGATAAGAATTGGTAAAGTTATGACAATTTAAGTGAAGAAAAACATTTTGACTACAGCTTCTTCAACAAATCCATATATAGAAAAATCGGTACTTAAACCGTCATAAATTTTGAATCAATCGTTCGATTTTGATAATTCTTTCATCTTTGAAATACTGTAACAATCCTCTTTCTAAATATATATAACATTACGGTGTTAAAACAATTTGAATTTTTTTACTCTCGTACCTAACAAAAGTAACCGTTGCATACACGTTTTGCATGCACATGTCACATGTGTTTACCAATGTTTACATGAGTTGTAAACGTTTGTATACAATTTTTATACGATTCTGAACATAACAGAAATAGTTCTGTAATGAATAATATTGCATAAACCTATACAAATGCTCAAAAGTAACCATTGCATACACCTTTGGCATACAAATGTAATTATTGCAAATAAAATTCTGCAAATTAGTCTTCAAGGAGTTCATGTTGGCCTTAATAACACAAGAACTAAGCTGAAAAATGCTTTTTATTGGCTTGGTAACAGAGTTATATATTTCAATTAAATATTTTTTTTTATCAAGTTTTCTCATATAATAATGTTCTTCTTTGCATTAAAAATGATTTTCAACATGGTTCATTTTTTAACTTAATGTAATTGTAATTATAATAGTAAATTTTCTAGTACAAAAGCTTATCATATTGTTTGCATAATGTTATCTAGGTATGGTTAGTGATATTAAAAAATGGGTGAAAGAATACGACAAGTGCCAGCACATAGAGAAGATTAAAACTTGTGCTCCGGAACTTAAACCAATTAAGGTCAACAGATTGTGGGAGTTTTTAGGTATAAACCTCATTGGTCCCCTTTCGCTTACAACACAATGTAATAAATACATTTTTACTGTTACTGACCTTTAATAAAGCTTGTTCAATACCAGAAAAATCTGTTTTTTTTTGTTTCTAGGTGTCTTATACTTTAGAGAGTTTCTAGGTGTTTTATAAGGTAGAGATTTTGTAAATAGCTTGAATAAATTTTTATTTTCTACTTTCAATATTAAGCATTTAATAATATCTGCTTATCATCCACAAACAAATGGACAGGATTAGAGAACAAATCAGATTATTAAGCAAGCTCATTCAAAAGTAGCTAATGAATCCCAAGATAATTAGAATACTATATTAAAACCAGTACTATTTGGTCTCCGTACATGCGTACAATCTTCAGCTAAGTTCACTCCATTTTTTATAATGTTTGGCAGGGAGGCACGACTTTTTTTCATCTTTGGCTCTCAATGATAATGATCCTGACTTTAATGATAATAATATTGACATTGCAGAAAGTAATGCAACTGAATCACAGATTTAACAAATAATGGATTTTCATATTGCAGTTCATGTCATAGTGAATAATAACATTTGTATTGCACAAAAAAAAATGCAAAAGAACCATGATAAAAAACATTTAAAAATTTTCAAGTCATTTAATTTTAAAATAGGTGGCAAGGTTTTAGTGAAAAATTACAAAAAGATAGGTTGCAAAGGTAACCATATGGAGCAAGATTGGCTCAGACCTGCTAAAATTACTAACTTTCAGCCAACTGGAGCTGTTTTGTCCCTCAATGGTAAAGTTTGGAAATCAGCTGTAGCTATCCCCAATATAAAGTCATATTTAAAAGAAAATCTAAGTTTTATTTCTTCAAATATTTTAAAAGTACATAATTATTGTTTGCAAATCACTGACCAAATACATATAAACGAAAAACCATGTGATGAAAATAAAAACTCTACTTCCACAGCATTAAAGGTTATATATGTTGAATATGTTGAGTTTGCTTTTTTTTTCGTATGACGTATAATGATATCAGCCATTTCTGAAGTGAAAAATAACTTGAATGAGTCTGGAATTGACAGCTTGTTCGTATTTTTTTTAGGTCCACACCTCTGTCTCACAATGTTATGCCTTGCAACTTGATGTTTATTTTTTGGTGTCTCAGCCCGCTTAGTACCATCTTTTGCTGTCATAACTGGCCCACTAACTAACGTTCATAATTCACTTTCTTCATCTTCGTCATTATAATCTTCTATTTCACTTTCTTTATCTTCGCCGAGTGCATTCTCATCAAATTTTTGTAAAAATATATACAATATATAAAACATTATATTTCATAATCATTGTTGCATTATAGAAAATGGAATTGTAAATTACCAGTATCATCAAAATCCGAAGCTGCCACTTCACTCTCTGGTAAAAATTCACCATCGTCACTATCCGACACGTGGCCATTGCCAGATTCTTCACCATCAAGTACTTCGAACACATTTCTATTGAAAAAAGTTTTCAGTTTATTATTTTACTTTTTGATTGAAAGTATAAAACAATTTATTCAAAAATAAAACAAGGAAATCACTCATTACCGTAGAAAACATGATAAATCCATTGTATTTCCATAAATCCATCCATCATCCATTGTAATATCTATCACTTAATAAGACTATTTACTTTTAGTATTATTACTTCCTAATTAAGAAAAAAAACTTGTCTTTTTCACAAAAAATTTTGTTAATTATAATTTTGTTTTTTTCACTACACAATAGGTAGGTACCCGGGTATCAGGTTATTGAACGAATGGTGAAAGTTTGGTTATTATTAACACCGCTAAAATCGTCGAATAACAACCGTCTAGGTTGTTATTCAACAGTGGTGCAATAGTGGTGTAGTGGTAGAACGCAAGCCTCATAATCAAGAAGTTCCGAGTTTGATCACCACTACGCCCCTAGTAGTACCGCGCTCAAATTGTTTCTTCGCGAAACAGCCTTGTCCTTCATGGTTTGTGTTTCGGTGTTATAGAGTTGAGAGAGGGTTGTAACCTTAACTAAAATAGCCTCCTCGACTGTAGTAGCTTTCTCGACCTTGGGAAAGTAAAGTAGCCCACACAAAAAACTAGATACTAATTAATAAATCCTCTGCTTATCTTCTTGCTGTGAAAATATCACAATACTTTTCTTACTATTTATGTGCATGCGATCAAGTAACAATTACTTTTAATCGAAAAGCTTAATTGTTAGTGAGAACCCTTCTTTAATTAAATATTAAATTTGAAATAAATACATTTGTTAGATAAATAATTTAACGTGAAACATTTTGCTAAAATGCGCAGTTAAATTATTTAGTAACTGCAGTAAAAAAACATGCTTTTAGAGATGTGCACGACTCTAATCATGAAGCTCATGTTAGCCTTAATAACACAAGAGTAAAGCTAATAAAGTGCTTTTTATTGACTAGGTAACAGGGTTAAATATTTCAATTGAATATAACTTTTATCAAATATTTATATATAAAAATTGTCTGCTTTGCATTAAAAATGATTTTCAACATGCTTCATTTTCTAACTTAATGAAAACGTAGAGAATTTGTAAATAGCTTGAATAAATTTTTATTTTCTAATTTCAATATTAAGCATTTAATAACATCTGTTTATCATCCACAAACAAAAAGACAGGATGAGAGAACAAATCAGATTATTTGTCGAGCTCTTTCAAAATTTGCTAATGAATCCCAAGATATTTTATTAGAACCAGTAATATTTAGTCGTACATGCGTACATTCTTCAACTAAGTTCACTCCATTTTCTTTAATGTTTGGCAGGGAGTCACGACTTTTTTCATCTTTGGCTCTCAACGATAATGATCCTGATTTTAATGATAATAATATTGACATTGTAGAAAGTAATGCAACTAAATCACAGATTCAAGAAATAATAGATTCATGTAATGCAGTTGCTTCATAGTGAATAATAATATTTATTATTATTCACTATGAAGCAACTTATAATATAATATGCACAAAAAATGCAAAAGTACCATGATAAAAAGCATTTAAAAGGTTCCAAGATATTTAATTTTAAAATAGGTGACAAGGTTTTAGTGAAAAATTACAAAAAGATAGGTCGCAAAGGTAACCGTAAAGAGCATGATTGGCTCGGACCTGCTATAATTACTGACTTTAAGCCAACTGGAGCTGTTTTGTCCCTAAATGGTAAAGTTTGGAAATCAGCTGTTGCTATCCCAAATATTAAGCCTTATTTGGAAGAAAATCTAAATTTTATCACTTCAAATACTTTAAAAGAACATAACTATGTTTGCAAATAACTGACCAAATTCATATAAACGAAAAACCATGTGATGAAAATACAAACTCTACTTCCACAGCATTAAAGGTTACATTCGCATTAATGTATGATTTAGAAAGAAAATAAAAGTTAGTGAAGTAATTTTCCTACGTCTCCTAGCAATTATAATACTAATAATTACTATAATAATAGTAACTATATTTATAGTAACAAAATTTTAGCAGTTAAAGAAGAGAAGCTTGATAATGTTGTAGAAAGTATTAAACCTGATAGTGAATGTAAAAGTGAATGTAGAAGTTCAAAGTTTTCTAAAGTTTTTTGTGCAGTTCCTGTTGCCAGAAATTTTTATTCAAAGTTGTCAAAACAGTATAAAAAAAAAGCCTTAGATATTTTAAGATATCCATTTGGGTGGCTTGACAACACCTTGATTAATATAGCACAAAGTTCGCTTTCATATCAGTTTTTCCTAAAATATCTAGGTTTCAAAGTTCGTGTATTTTTAGTTGTTTTTATTCAGGTGGTTTTTTAGAAAGTTACAGTTTTATGCAGATAATTAATGTTAGAAAATCACATTGGGTGCTTTAAAGTAATGTGTCCTCTGATGTTGTTTCCCATTTGAAGTGTGTTCAGTTCTACAATTCACTTTTTATTAGTTCAAATAAAGATGATATACCATTGATAGTGCACAGAGTTGCTCGTTCATCCTTGAATTGTCAAACAAGAAGTTTTTTATTTGTCGTAGTAATGGATTGTCCAAAGCAACCAAATGGAAATGGTTGCGGTATTTTTGCAATAGTAAATGCGACAGATTTGTGTAATGGTATCGATCCAAGTTTAGTTTTATGGAAACATAATGATATGAGGCAACATTACCTGAAATGTGCTAAGAATGGTGTATTAGAAATGTTTCCATTCGATACTGTGTTAGACGGTCGTAAAATGTCTGCCTTTTCTATTGATTGCAATCATATTTGTAAGTGCAGACAAAATAATAATAATTGATTGAAAATTCATAACTTTGAAGTAGAGTTTATATATATATATATTTTTTTTAGCTCCAGATTTGTGATGGTAGTTCATTTTTTATTTGACTACTAAATAAAATTTTTTATTTTTTAGCATTACTTATCATTCCAATAACGTTCCAGTAAACATTTTGTATATGATCGGTGTGCATATATCGATGTATTAAAAAGGGATATTTGCTACAAGTTTTCTTAAACATTAGCGTAGCGAGGGAAGACCATCGAGGAAATGGCTCCGGGCGCAAAGGCTTTAAGGGGCCCAAAAAAATTAAGGAGCAAAAAATAAAAAAGCCAAATTTAAGATAAAAAGTTTTTAAAATTTTATTGTAAAAAAAGCGCTTTTTTCATTTTTGCCCCGGTTGCAAAAACCTGTTACGTCACTTTAGCAACGTTTGCTACGTCACTTTAGAAATGCATATTTTAAATAAAGCAGTTTTTATAATTGAATGTTTTGTACATTATAAAGGTGAAATTCCAATTATCCGTTTTTCTATGGGAACGGGAAAAATAGTCACGTGAGCATGCGCAGTTTTCCTTTAAACATATAAAAACTTATAACTTTGTCTTTATATATTTACTTTTAGAAAAATTCCCGAATAAAAAATAACTTATAAAATTTTTTTGATTAAAAATTTGTTTAAAATGCAATTATAATACTTTATAACTCACATGTCTAGGCCCTTGAACAAAGTCGGGCTCCAGGAAAATATAACCCTATATATATATATATATATATATATATATATATATATATATATATATATATATATATATATATATATATATATATATATATATATATATATATATATATATATATATATATATATATATATATATATATATATATATATATATATATATATATATATATATATATATATATATATATATATATATATATAAATTATCATTTAAAATTACAATGACTCTGAATAAAAAGTGTATAGAAGTAAAAGTGACATGCAAAACTCTTGGTTTACTTTTCTTCCAGTGTATGATAGGAGGTTAAAAAATTAAACTCATGCAACCTATCGAAGAGCTGTAAGTCAATTTAAAAGAACAAAGAGAAACATTAAAACTTTGATTGAGGATAATATACCTCGATGTTTTAAGATATTCTTATTATGATAAAGAAATTATAACTATTGAAATTTTTGTTAGATCTTCAAGATCTTCTTTCACATAACAAGTTTATATTTTTAAGTTACGTCAATGTGCTAACCCTTCTTACTTTAACTTTAGACCTAATCCAATATCACATTGAAAGCAAACTATTTCTTACAGACTCTAGTAGAACAAAATAATACATTTGCTAATTTGTAAAAACCAAGGGTTGGCAATCGTTTAAGATGGAAAAGCCAAAGTTTAAAATTTATAAATATTTTCTGGTTTTTAAAGAGCTACTATCATGTTTTCCATAATATATTAGTATTTGTGCATGGAGCTAGATAGCAACATTTTACCATCGAAATTTTATCATCAAATTAGGCTTGCAAGCAGCAGGTTGGCGACCTTTGGTATAAATATTTAAATAATGTTATGTAAATATTATATACTTACATAAATCTTTTTTTGTTTTCACAGCAGACCAAAAAACATAAACTTTGAAAAAAGTAATAGTGTTACTAGTAAACATCTAGTCTTTTCTTATTTAGTTCTCTATGTGTGTAGTATTAATAAAGCACAACACTGTTTAAAAAATTAGAAATATAGTTAGTGTCATTATAGTACTGAAGGTTAAGTGAGTGTGTAACACAAGACGTCAAACTCTGCCTGATTTTATTTTTTCTTTAAGTAACAAAATATTTTGAAAAAAGTAACGTTGTTGACGTCAACTTTTTTTGACCTCCCCCTTCCCCCTTGTTAAAAGTTGTCAAAAACTTTTTGATTTTAAAAACTGGCCAGTCAATGCAATTCTCATACTCCATACTGGCACTGATTAGTGGTAGGACATTATTATTTCGTGATAAACAAATAACAGCAGCTATTTTTTCAGCAACTGTCATTTGCACTTTTTGAATTTTTCCTTTTAGATAACTAGCATGATCTCTCTTAAAAACACGTTTTGTTCTTAGAGGTGAAAGTCCAATTTCAGAAAAGCTAGTATTAATAGTGTCACTTAAACATAATATATCATATTATGTTTAAGTGTATCATATCTATGCATTACGACACAATTTTTGACCTCAACAAATGACGCTATTTGTTAATTTTGAAAGAAAGTCTGCAGTCAATACATCTCAACTCTTTAACTGAGCCACGATTAGCCTTGCTAAAGAGATTTAAACAATAGCGCTGCAAATCCGTGTATTTAAAAATGTATTTAACAAAAAGTTGTGGTGGAAACAAACTAAAGTAATATTTTCAATTAAATTAAAAAAGCCCGACAATTAAACTCTGTTCCTCCATCAAAAGTTCCGAGCAAAAGTCAGTAAAACCCTTATTTCGTGAATAAGTACTTAGATGACATAAACTTATGTCAAATTTCCTAAGACAACGTGTACTTAAGTTTGTTCGATAGATATGTCAAGATAAGAAAACGTGGTCAGTAATTAATGACATAATGGGAAGAAAAAAAATAAATTCAACTTCTTTACTAAAAAGAATTTATATTAATAACACTGGCATGTTCTACAAAAAACAAATTTCGAAAGAATTAAGCAAATGTTTTATAAATACTGGTCCTAATTTTTCTAATAAAATAATTTCAACATCCGATTCATATAAAAACTACCTAAAACCCACAAATAACGCTATTGATAAGTACGATATATACAATATTTGCAATAATGAACTTAAATATAAAGAATTCGAAGAAGAGTTTTCATATTTTTTTAAAAAGAAAGCATCAGGGTTTGATGAAATATCTAGTGATAGAGTTATCTTCAACAAAATCAGACTTCTGATCCATACACTGAAGCTCTCAATAACTTCTGGGATTTTCCCTGATAGGCTTAGTAATTCCTATAATTAAAAGTAATGAACATTGGGACATAACCAACTATAGACTTATATCAATACTTTCTGTATTTTCAAAACTTTTCGAACGTGCAACTTTCACTTCACAAAAAACAAAATATTTTACCCAAACCAGTTTGGATTTCAAAAAATCTCTCAACTGAATATCAATCATTGAATAAGTTGATCAAATAATTAATGGTTTTAAACAAAATAAATTTAACTTAAGAGTTTTTATTGACTTATCAAAAGCATTTGATACAGTTGATCACTGCATCCTATTAGATAAACCATTAAATAAATAACTATTAGATAAATCTTACCAATAGAAAACATTATGTATGTAATATACAATACTCCAGTATTAAATGTTTTACGTGAAATTCTCCAAGGCTCTTTTTTTTTTGTTTTTTTTTTGTTTGTTTGTTCTTTATTAGATTTTAAAACAATACGTTAACATTTCATAAAACTTACAAGCTAAAAAAAAAAATATAAACGATTACAAGTGAAGATATTTAATATATATATAAAAAAAGAACGTGGAAACTCGTTGAAGACAGTATGGTCTTGTCGTCAAGTACCGCTGTAAAAAGACGTAGCATTTTTACATGTTAAATATTTTACGTAGTAAATCAAAAAGTGTTTTGCAATAATAAAAAAACAAGATTTAAATAAAAAAATTTATAAAAAGTAAAAAGTTCACAAAAAATTTCTTAAAGATAATTTGACCGATAATATAACAGCAGTATAGGCTTGTAGATCGTAAACGATTGAAATACAAATATACAACTAAAATCATACATAACAAATTATATAAGCCGATATAAATAATAGATAAAAAGAATTTCAAAAGGTTTTAAAAGTACATTTGTATATTGTCAATTTCAAAAACTACTTCTTTCAACTTTTTGTTAAAAGATATGTAGTTCCATTCAAAAGAAAAATCAAAGTTATTTAAGACAATTTTGTTCCAAAGATTCGGTCCACGAAATGATATGCAAAATTTACAATGATTAGTTTTCAAAAATGGTTGCAAAAAATCATCATTTCGTAGATCATTTTTTTTTTTTTTTTTGTTATAAATAAACTATGAAAAGGAGACGTAGATAATTTTGTTTTACATTTGTACATAAAACAAAGAATATTATGTACGTTAAGTTGATATATTTTTAAAATATTCATTTTATTTAAGAGAGGCTTTTGAATGAGTTCGTCCGTCACAAGAATTAACTAAACGTGCTTTATGTTTCTGATGACAATGAAGAGGCTCAAGTTTACTTATTTTAGCACTGCCCCACGCAGTTTTTGCGTAGCTAATATGGCAGTGAATTAGTAAATAATACAGTTGCATTAAATTGCTTTTTGATTTGTATAATATTCCAATACTTTTTGAAATTTTGTTGCTTAAATTTTTAATGTGCTGTCTCCATGTAAGATTTTCATCAATAAATATTCCTATAAACGGAGTAGTTTTTACTCTTTTTACTTGAATATTATCAATGAACATAAATGGATATAGATGGCGTTTCGTATGGTATTTGTTTTTTTTTTTGGAAAGTGGCTGAAATAGAGTCCAGTTAGTTTTGTCAATATTTATTGAAAGTTAATTTACTTTAAACCAGTCGGAAATTTTTTTAAGTTCTAAGTTCATAATTTCAAATAATATTGTAATGTTGCTGTGCGATAAAAATAAATTTGTGTCGTCGGCAAACATTATTGTCCTCAGGCTGGATGCTTTATTGACATATATATAAAAAAAAAGAGGTTTGAGTATAGAACCTTGTGGCACGCTACAAGTTATGTTAAGTAACGTTAATGGTGATTTATCCTCAATGTATACAAATTATTTAACGATAATTTAAATAACTCATTACCCATTTTAAAACGACTCCTGTGATTCCATATAATTTGAGCTTTTTAATAAGAATTTGACGGTCAATAGTATTAAAATGCTTTTGATAATTCAATAAAAATTCCTAATGTATATTCAGATTTATTAAACGATTTGTTAATACTACGTGTAAACTGTAGTATTGCATGTTCGGTGGAGTTATTTTTTTGAAACCATATTGATTATGAAATAAATTTTTTATTTACAGAAAGATCAGTGTTGTTTTTGTGATATAAGATTTGCTCTGAAATTTTTGAAAATACAGGAAGAACAGAGATAGGGCGATAGTTATTTACATTAGTTGCATCCCCTCTGTCGATTATCGACGTTACTTTGGCAGTTTTTAGTTGGTAAGGGAAAACTCCATGGCAAACACAAGACGAAAAGATTTTAAATAAAATATTTTAATAAAATTGTAAGATTTAATAACAACGTTTCCGTTGATACCTTCGAATATTTTATTTGGTTTAATCGTTTTAAATTGTCTTGAAGCTTTAAATTTCTTAAAGGATATTTCAATGCAATTAAGATTTGTTGCTTTTTGAGGTAAAAGTTCAAAATAATTAAATTAATAATAAAATAAAATAATTAAAAAAAAAAATCAAAATTACTAGTATATCGCATATTTTTTGTTAAGTTCGGCCCTGGTAAAATAAAATGCTTATTTAATTCAACTGCAATATCGCTTGAAACATACAAAATTTTACCATTAACTTTAATACCTTAAGCAAAGTGCCTGATTTTTAGCTTTACCAGTGATTTCTCTTAAAACTTGCCAAGTGTGTTTCGAGTTGTTTTTGTTTTTTTCAAGTAAGGCAAGTATTTTTTTTTTTTTTTTTCTTTGTCTTTCGAATTCTCTAGCATAATTTTTGTAAATGGTTTTATTTTCAACTGATTTGGATTTCAAGAACTTAATATATAATTTTTGTTTAATTTTGAAAGATTTTTTTACTCCATTGGTTATCCATGGGGATGTTATTTTTTTATTTTTCGGTTTACTTCAATTTTAGGAAAATTTTCGTCATAAATATCGTAGAATGTTTTTTAGAAAATTGCTATTAGCTAAGTTTGCGTCCTGAGAATGATCAATATGTTGCCAATGAAGCATTGATAATTGGTCATTAAATGATGCTAAATTTGCTTTACTTTAAATGCGTTTACAAAAGTTATTTTTTTATTTAGTATTAATTTAGTATCTGTATTTATGAAGAAAAAAATCGGAAAATGATCTGTGATATCGCATTTAATAGGCCGGGTGAATAAAAAAAAGCAACTGTTTTTACTCAGTAATTAAAAAAAATCTAAAAAGCATCTGGTTTTACTGAGTAAAAGCAGATGCTTTTTATTTATTCACACGGCCTGATGATTTCTTTTTTAAGCGAATGATTAAAAATTTTGTTCGTTATGATCTTCAAAAAGAGCAGCCGTGACGCAGTGGTTAGAGTTCTGGTACAGAACCCAGAGGTCCGAGGTTCGACGCCGGCTCTAGCCAAATAAGCGACATTGGTAAGGAAGGAGGCGTGAACTTCTAGTTAAATGCTCTCCCACGGTGCTCCGTGATAAGACCGTAAGGACTTCTGGGAGCACCTAAAAAAAAAAAAAGCGTACGAAAGCGAATGGATGAGGGAGGGGGAGGGTTCAATTTAAAAGTACGTACTTCGATTTTCTAATTTATTACAATTAACGAGCTATTCAATAGAAAAGTTAAAATTTTGACTAAAGATCCTAGTTTGTCGACACAAAAAGATGTATTGTAAAGGGAGTAGAGTTTCCCTCTATGCACACACATGCAAGGGCGCCATTTTTATTTGATTCGTCATTAAAACAGAAAAAAAATACAATAGCTTTAACTGGGAATCGAACTCAGGTCTCCACTTCTGAAGTTTGTAATATTAAATTCTCGGCCTAGCGAACGCTTAGATAAGCTGTTATTTAACTAAATTGAAACTAATATTTGTATATTTATTTAAAGACGTTTTTTAAGTTGGTATCCTGTGCCACAAACAAAGAGCTTTGGGTTCGTATAAAGTATCTAAGATTCGTATAAAGTATCTAAGAATTTTCATCAATCACAAAATTATTTGTTTGGAAAAAATTTAGAGAAGTTGTTTCAAAATTTAGTCTACTCGAAGCCATTTTAGTTAAAATTAGAAGTTAACAAACAAATAAAAGAATTTCTATCAAAACTCACGCGTAATTAATTTACTATAAATAACCTTTGCAACTTTTCCTTTCTTTCGGAACTCTTTTGCTTCTGAAAACAACTTTTTCCTTATTTCCGTTGTTTTTTGACTGAACGAATGAATACTGAACTAAATAAAGTAAATAATTGGTTTAGGGCTAACAAAATTGGTATGATGTATCGAGTTCGTTCGTATATCAATAAAGATAGTCTTAAACTAATATACTTTAGATTAATTCATTGCTTCATCAGCTATGCAAATATATTATGGGCAAGTACTCAACCATTAAAACTTAAAAAAATTTATAGCTTACAAAAACATGCGTGTATAATCATTTACTTTAAAAATAAGCGTGAACACGCTAAACCTTTAATGAATCATATGAGAATTTTATATTAGATTTATTATTATTATTAATATCATAATAAGATATTTTTGAAATAAATATTAATCATCATTTAATTTTTATGTATTCAACAATAATCTGAAAACCTTAACAACAAGTTTAAAATAAGTTAAGCTGTTATCTAAGAATAAATATAAGTAACACATATAAACTGCCTCAAAGCTATTATAAATATACTGAATATAGCATTATATATCGAGATCCAAGTATATGGAATATCTATCAAAAAAGGATTTAACTGTATTTTTGTCATTTTCATCTTCCTTAAGCCACTGTCTATTTAATTCTTTATTTTATAAAGATCCTTGTAATAAGAAATATACATAAACGGTGCTTGTGCACAAGATTTTCTTCATCGTTTTAAGGACATATTTTTTCCTTCTAAATATATGTATGTTAACTATTTTTGTTAAACAGAAAAATAATTGAAATACAATCAAACAAAGGGTGTAGATTTAATATAGCTCTTGTTTTATTTTCAATTCTAATTTTCGTCTTCTAATAATTCTATTCAATGTTAGTATTAAATGTAAGTTAAACTTTTGAATTTAAATAGAGAGACTTGTCTGTAGAATAAAAATATACTTATTTACTTAAAGTAGCTCTACACGCCAAGTTAATTTACGGACCCTAATATTGCTTTAAAAATATCAAAGACTTTGTAGACCTAACTTAGCTCATAAAAACTAGATGGTTTTAGTTCATAGGAAAACTCTCTCCAAAATGGTTTTCATTGTTTGTGAAATGCTCTTTCCAATGATGCAATTATAAAAATTAAAAAAGATGCAATTATAAAAATTAAAAAAGATAATTTTTAGGGGTTCAAGTACATGTTGTTTTAGGGCATTTTACTTTTGCCACCAAATTGGTTTCATTATAACTCATTGCATTGGCAATTTTTAAAAATCTGATTTTTATCCATACTATATTAGTACCACATTATATTAGTACGTAGAACCTTTAGAAAACATAACAATACTGAAAAACTTTTTGTTCTGGAGATATATACCCTACAAAAAAACATTAAAATTTTATGGTGTTGAATTTGTGACGCTATTTGTCGAACTATAGACTAAACTCTAGGCATGGTATAGAAGTTGTGATAAATAATTTGCCATCTGCACCTTTGATTTCCTAAGAATCCACGTTTTAAAGATATATTACCCTTTCATTGCAATAAATTTTATGGTGTTAAATTTTATGGAGTTGAATTTGTGACACAATTTATTGAACTATAGACGAAACTCTAGGCATGGTATAAAAGCAGTATTAATTAATTTGCAATATATATATATAATTTCAATATAACATCATTCTTTTATTTCGTCTAACTGATAATTCTTGTTGACGCAACGAAAACATGAGTAATCTATCCACTATAAGCCGGGGCATTTTTGTATTAGATAACACGAGCAACCTATCCACTATAACCCTGGGTAACGAAAACATGCGCAATCTATCCACTATAAACCGGGACATTTTTGTCTCAGATAAAACCAGCAACTCAATTAAAGAGCACAGTCTAAATAATTTCCGCTTTAAAAAATGCTACGGTATTAAAATCACCTCAAAATAGTAAAATATTTCACTACAATAGTCTAAAAAATGTTTGAAATTAATAATGGTGATCGATATCTCGCATTGTCAAAAGCACTTTCTTGTATTTCTGCCACTTATCGTAATTATAAAAGCAAAAAAAAAAAAAAATTTTCAAGTAAATTTCATGTACAACAACAGATCGAAATAAAATAACAACAATAAATGCTACAACAGTCAGCCAGTTGTTTATCACGTTGAATAGCTCATATGGTGTATTGAGCAACTTAAGTAAAATTTGAATACTTTCAAAAATAATTATGCTGGATCCACAATTTTTGCGAACAAGCAATTTTTAGGGATCACTGCTCATGATACACTGAGATATCACAAAATAATTTCGGTGCACAAGATATTTGTGCACCGAAATTATTTTCTTAATAACACGAAGGTTTTAAATAGCGACAGTTCTCATATTGCTTAGACTACTTGATAATATTATCCAGACCACTTGATAGTATGAGCACTTTAAAATAACTCAAAAAAATAATATTATTTAAGAAAAGAAATGCAAACCTGACAATTAGAACTGTTTTGGGGAATATTATGATTTGTTTTTAACAAAACCATTAGAAGATCAAATTTTAGGCCTCATTTTATAGAAACAATACTTTGTTTACGCAAAAAAATCAAATCGTTTTTTTTAATTTTAACTCAAACCTTTAAACAAAATAAAAAATTTTTTTGAATTTGAAATAAAGAAAGATATTTAATATTGTTAAAATATTAAAATTTTTGTTACTACGTTTTTTTTTTATTTAAAAAGCAATTAAAACCACTGCAGTTTTAGAACTTTAAAGTACTTTCAAAGAAAAACGCATGGGTAATTTGATCATGCTTATATTACACAAAAATGGTATCTTTAAAATGAAGTCAAAAATAAATGTTTTGTTGAACTGTTTTCCGAACAAAAATGGAACGGACTGCTAGCCAATAAATGTTTTTTTTTTTTTAAATATCTTTATTTCAACACCAAAATTTCGTGCCACAGGTTCTTTTATGTGTAATGATGATATTTTAATAAATATCATCATTACACGTCGTAAACATTCTCGCCTCCACTTTTCATCCGTTACAGACAACGGTTGCCTACCAATTAATTTTTAGCGGCAAAATTTCCATTATTCCGCTACCAGTGGCTTCCGCCTTTCTATTGGCGGCCGCAGTCAGAGTTTTTTTTTGGAGGCAAAATGTTTTGAAGGCCGACGCCAATAGAGAGGCGGAAGCCAATGGTGGCCGCCTCCAAAAGAATTTTTGGAGGCAAAACCATTTGGAGGCCGCCTTCAATAGCTTCTGCCTCCCAGCTGGCTGCTGCCGCCAAATTAGAGGCAGAATTATTTGCCTCCAGCCGGATGTAATAAAAATAATTGCACGTTTGTCTTTAAGTTAACGAGAAATTAAAAAATTAACTGATAACAAATGTTAAATATTTGACATGTAAGTTTTGTTTTATATGATTTATTGACTATTTAAAAAAAATTTTGAAAAAAAACTTTTAATTTCGTCAGAGCGGTTGTTTTTCTAGGTCTTTCGAATAAATTTTTAACTTTTAAACGTTTTAAACTTTTAATCGCTTAAAACTTTAAAACGTGTAAAAGTAGGTGAGTCTATATTTTAAAACGTTTTGAAAATATAGCGTAAAGTATAAATAATATTTATAAAAGTATATATATTTAAATTTTTTTGTTTTGTTGTAATTCGGCAAAACTATGAGCGTAATACAGCGTGGTCGCAAATTTTTAATAAACATTAGCAGATATATTTTCGATAACTTTTACGATATCCAATTATTAAAAATATGTATTTAACGTTGTGGCAAATGATAAAATACGTATAACTTGTAGCATGTCGACTTTTTACTTACTTAGTTTAATTACTTTATATAATTTTTTTTTTTTTTTTGTTAAAAAGATTTATTCGCCAACGGCAAGGAAGTAAATTTTCCAGCTTTTAGCTTTTGTTTTGAATAATAAAACTACTAATTTATTCTACTTAATTTATTAGTTTAAAAAAAAAATTATAATTTTTTTAAATACTCAAAAATTTTGCAAATCAATTAAATATTTATATTTAATTGCTTTAAAGCAAATGAGCAATTGTTTTTCATTACATCTGTCGGCTGCAAGCAAATGTTTCCGCCTCCAATTTGGTGGCCGCAGCCAGTTGGGAGGCAAAAGCAATTTTTTCTGGAGGCGGTCATCAATGGCTACCACCACCCTAATAACTCTGCTTGCAGCCGCCAATAGAAGGGCAGAAGCTACTGGAGGCGTAAGAAAGAACATTTTGCCGCTAAAAATTGATTGGGAGGCTGCCGCCAACAGCTTTCACCTCCCTTAATCGTTGACCTTTTGGTAGAAAGCTACTTTACCGCAGGGCGGCATTATCAACTCTGATTTTACCCAGTGGGCACGGTACGTTTTTAAAACGTTTTTAAAACGTTTTTTAGACGTTTTTATAAGGTTTAAACCTAATAAAAACGTCCAAAGAACGTTTTAAAAACGTACTGTGCCCACTGGGTAACAACACAAAATATTGATTAGCGTTTTAATTAGATTAGACTCGCTAGTTATTGATAATAAGTTTACAATTTGCGTATAAACTTAAAGTTAAATGTAAAAAGTAAAAAATTTAAAAAAATATAATTTGCGTATAAATGTAAAAAGTAAAAAATGTAAAAAATTGCAATTTACATATAAATTTAAAAATGTAAAAAGGTGTCAATCAAGCTGTTAGCATGGTTTTAAATTTCAAATCAAATGAACGATCAAATGTCAAGATTTAATTTAGAAATAAATTTTTTATTAAGTTATTGTTTATTTAACTCGTTCCATAGAAGCAAAGAAAAATCGAATTACAGATAATTAGAACAGAATGGTTTAAGTGTCACATGTTTTAATCGCACTTTGTATTAAATTATTGTATCGAAACATGTATTTTTATTTATTTATGTAAATTAAACCACACACACTAACACACAAACACACTAACACTATCATTATTCAGCACAGCACAATGTAACTTCCTCTTTAAATACACTTCAAACCTCTCTAAAATTTTATTTAAATTGTCATTTTTTATTGAAACATTTTAAAAATTACATTTTTAATACTATAACTTACATCCTTTTTGAAGACATCGGCAGATGTTTTTAAAAAGGTGGGTGAAGATGTCTTTAAAAAGTTAGGTACATCATCAGAGCGTAGACGTGCCGTCAGATCTGAGATGCACCTTGGCTCTAATGGTGCATCTACGATCTTGTTTGAGAATTATTTTTTTATTACGATTTATTTTTAAATTGTTAATTATGTTTATTGTTTATTGTTAAAAGTTTTATGTAATAGCTAGATAGGACCAATATTTAGCACTAAATTTTTTCAAAAAATAGTTTTTAATCATTATATTTATAATAAACACTATTTAAATTTTTTCAAATTCAAAAAAAATATAATGTATAACCTACAACCAATTTTACTTTACTTTAAAAAGATAAATAAAATTTATAAACTTAAAAAAGTTCAATACCTCTAAAAGTAGAGTGGACACATTAACTATTTTAATCCAAAATTTTCAATTGAAATACTATTAATTAATATGCCATATTTAACAGGACTTTAATTCCCAAATTTACCGACTTAAATTGAAAGAGATAAATAGTGCAAGTTCCATTTTGTTGACTGAATCTAAAAAAGGTTTCAATTTGCCGACTGAGGGTACAAAAAGATACAAATTTTCCAACTGATGGTATAAAAATTTATTGGATGAGGCGGGGAGGAGGGGTGGTGAGGTGATACATACCCAAACACACACCATCCTTCGCGCCGTTTTCAACTTTTTTTTTTGCATAAAAATGAAATTTTTTCGTTAACTTTCAACATAAGAATTAAGATTAAACAAGCTCCTCAACCCTTTGTTTAATTACCTCAACCCTTTGTTTATTTACCTCAACACTTTGTTTATTTACCTCAACACTTTGTTTATTTACCTCAACTCTTTGTTTATTTACCTCAACACTCTGTTTATTTACCTCAACACTTTGTTTATTTACCTCAACCCTATGTTTATTTACCTCAACCCTTTGTTTTGATAATCGTGTAATACTAAACATCAAAAAAGTTTTTACAAAAAAAAATTTATAATTCAATTTACAAAATACTACAAAATACATATATAATAAATAATACAAAATACATATAATAATACAAAAAAAACCCCGTTAAATCCTAGTCGGCAATAAATGAGTTGAGTTATCTTTGTCGGCAGAGCAAAATAATTTTCTTTTAGAAATGATATTTTATACATTATTTAAAGACTTTAGTTTTCGCTATAAATAATACGAAATGGTTTGAAACCGTTTTACATATAGAATGTACTTAATAAAATTCTTTTGGCACTTTAGTGCAAAAATTACATAAAAAAGCGGTAAGAACAGATGATTGAAATACATTTAAATTCGGTTTGAAATAAAGTATAATCAGATATAGATGCGACTACATTGTTAGTTACTAGTTTTATTTATTGGTTCATACAGCTCTTTTATCTATTTTCTGAACAATTTTACTAAATATTTATTTTGTTAGAAATTACAATAAACATAAATAAAAACAAAAAAAGAATGAGAACAAAATCATGTAAAAAGTCATATATGTAATAGCATACTTGACGGTGACTTAAAGAAAACATACACATGATATGTATGCACGTAAGTATGATATAAAACATTAGTATGGATAGAAGCAAACAATAACAACGTTATCTTTTTGATTAGCGCGATCAAGCTATTTTTTAATGAGATAAGTTTTATCTGCTCCTGGTACAGCAGCTTCGATAGCTAAAGGGCCTTGAATCATACAGTTTGATTTAAATTCAGATATTAAATCAATAAGATTATAAACTGATTAAACACATCGCGCTGGCATTGAAGCGTCTACCTCGTCCAAATTTTCTTTTTCAGTAGTCTTTTTGTTTGAAAGAATAGTTCTTTCGCATACTGGGATTGGAATGGATTGAAATGCAAGTGGAGTTTCATCGAAATTTATTGATTTTCAATTATTGATAATGCTTTTTCTGTCATTTTTGATGCGCCTACTACATCCCACCAAAAACCCCTTCAGCAAACTTAAATCACACAGATTTAAGAAATGCCCTTTTTTTATGCTCAGCAGGAACGTAGGCTGCGTCAGTTTTGACTTCTATAGCATTACCTCCAAGAGCTATAACAGATATATACAGACGTCTTTTTATTCTTTCTAGAACAAGAAGACCAACGGGCAAGTATCTTTCAGTTAAATCTTTTACATCTTGTTTAACGACAATATAGCCTGGTATTGATTTTTTTTAAGTAGCCTCCGTTTGCTCTGACTTCATTTTCGTCATAAAGCGCTTTCAATTCCATTCCTTATTGCAGAGTCCAAAAATAGTATTGGCGATATCTTTTCTTGCTTTATCGGAACATCCTTGGTCGAGATAAATTCTACAATTTTTAGCTGGACCATTTGTTTCAACTAGCTAGCACGGTGTGGCGACTCCAATTATGTTGAGATCAATAGATAGATAGATATATAATCTTTTTCGTCAACTTAAAATTTTTTACAAAATTGTTAACGTAAAAAATTGACTGAAGCAAGCAGAAGACGATGGTCTTATTATCTTAATTTCAATTATATTTTACAATCAATATCAATTAAATATAAGATAAATACAACTTATAAGATATTTATAGCATATAAATAAAAATATATATTTGATCATATTAAATATATAAAACTCGTACAATTAAAATAGCCAAGTGTATCTTTATAAATATAAATACAATTAAATGCATTTTTATAAATATAATTATAAACATTTCCAGCTATTGTGTAAATGAAGAAAAAGTTTCAAGACGCGTAAAGGTTTTTTAAAAATTAGAGATTGTTTCAGTAATTTTGAGATCAGGTAACTGTTGTTTTACAACGCATTTAAAATGTTGTAAAGAGTTTATCGTTTTAAACTTATTTGTGAGAAATGAGTTCCACAATTGTGTTCCTTTTCTAAAATTTTGAGAAGTTGGAAAATTAAGAATTTAGATTGAACTACTATAAGATTGAACTACTATATTAATCTAAGCAGAACTACTATATTCCAAAAATGTCTCGAAGGCATTTTTGGAATATAGTAGTTCTGCTTAGATTGTTTTGTTTGGTATTTATGATCAATAAGTTGGAAGTAATTATGAAATATTTTTGGAATCCAATTATTTTTTAATTTAAACGTAAAGAAGGATGCTATAGATGTTTGAAGGATGCTATAGATGTTTTATTCATAAATATTAAGAACTCTCAGTTCTTTTATTATCTGTTTAGTAATAGCATATCCATTTGTGACTACGCGGCATGCTTTTTTTTTTATAGACTAAGGTTAGTTTTAATTGGTAAGTACTTGCCAAGGCAACATTGCAGTAGCTAATTTAGCTATGAACAAATGCAAAGTATAAACTTTTCAGACATTTAAAATATACTTAGTTTTACTTTATTTAAAATATACTTAGTTTTATGCATAATCCAAACGCTTTTAGATATTTTATTTTCTAACAACTTGATATGCTCTTTCCAGCTAATATGTTCATTAAGTATGTTCATTTAGTATGTCATCTAATATGTTCATCTAGTATGTTCATTTAGTATGTTCATCTAATATGTTCATCTAATATGTTTATCTAGTATGACTCGTGGAAACTTCACAGAAAATGCCCTTTTACTTTTGTTTCAATTAAAATATATGGAAGTTTTAATGGTAAAAAGAATTTATTTGCTTTTTTCAATGTTCAAGGAAAGTTTGTTGGCCTTCAACCAATCGCCTAGCTCTTTAAGCTCCTGATTTACTGTGTTAAAAATAGTTTTAATATTTGAGTGGGTGTAGAACGCTTGGGTGTCATCTGCAAAAAGAATAAAATTCAAATTGCGAGAAGATAAAAATATGTCGTTAATATAGACGAGAAAAAGCAAAGGACCTACAATAGATCCCTGGGAAACGCCTCAAGTTATGGCTTCGAGAGAAGTGAAAGTTTTATTGTAATATGAAGCTTGTTTCCAATTGTTTAGATAGGAATTAAGCCATTTTATATTTTTCTTTTTTATACCACTATTGCTGAGATTGTATAAAGGATCTCGTGATTCACTGCATCGATCGCCTTTGGCAAATCGATAAATACTCGAAGTGAATATTAATTTTTGTCAAACCCATACAAAATTTCGTTATCAAACTTTATCAATGCATGCTCAGTTAAATGGTCTTTTTTAAATCCGTGTTGGTTATTAAAAAGAATATTGTGATTTTGAAGGTATGAAAAAAGTCTGTTGTACGTTATGCGCTATCTCCGCTTTTATATATCGGAACGACGCATGCCTTTTTTTTTGCTTTGTAAATGCTTTTTCTTAAGCATTACTGAACTCAAAGATAAAATGTTTATAAGTTTTATTTGCGTCTTTGTAGTTATTAAGTTGTTCCCAGTTCATTAGCAATAAAGTATAGTGACCGCGAAAATTTTTAGTACATTTTTATTCATTTCCCTTTTTCTTTAAATCATTGTTACAGCTTCTTGCGTAACTTACAGTTTCACCAGTAACGAAATCAAAACTCTTGGGAAACAATATTGGATTAAGCTGCTTTGCATTAATTAAATGGAATGAAAACTTTTTTTTCTCAGAGTCATTATAAGGACGAATTTTGTTATATTAAGTAAACACTGGTATTTTTTTATTTCAGCAAGAAAGCTCGTGTATGCCCTTGAAACATTGAATTCAATGCAAGGTATATTTTTTTCAAATGTTTTGCCTAGAAGCTAAGGTTTTAATCCGTGGATATCTAAGCAATCACCAAAGAAAAACATATAAAGAACATAATCAATATATTCATAATTCAACGTATTCAGTTGTTGAAAGTTGTTTGAAAGTTGTCGTTTTCTGGTTGTTGTATTCTGGTCGTAAAGTTGTTGTTTTCTGATAGTTGTTGTTTTTTTTTTTTTTTTTTTTGTAAATTTAAACAAATATGTGTCTGATTTGAATTTGATAAAAGAAAAATAAACTTAATCATAATAAAGTAAAAGAATAAATAATGAAAATTACATTAAAAAATATCGAGAAATTAATTACAAACAAACTCGAAGAACAAAAAAAAAGTAGAAGATCAGGAAAAAAATTTCACTGGTATAATTAGTACAAATTTAAAAATAGTCACTAATCAATTAAATAAAGTTGAAAAAGAAGTAGACACTAACAAATCTAAGGTCTTGAGCATAGAAAACGACCTACGCGATATTAAAAAATGTCTTAACTTTCAAGAAATAAGCATCATGGAAAAATTAAATCAGATCACGAAGCGTTATGAAAAAGAAATAAACAATTTAAATAAAAAGACATTAGATTTGGAGAACCGGTCTTAAAGGAATAATTTAAAAATAGACAAAATGTATGAAAAACCAACTGAAAATTGGGCTGAGTGCAAAAATGTAGTAATGGAAATGTTCAAAAAACAACTTAAAATTAACAATGGCATTATTATAGAAAGAGCTCATAGAATAGGCCAACCTAAAGAAGAAAAGAAACCAAGAACTATTGTTCTAAAATTATTAAATTTTCAAGACAAAACAAAAATACACAACGCTAAAAAAAACTTGCGAGGAACTGGGATACACGTTATGAGGATTTGGCTTAAGAAGCGATCGAATAACGAAAAAAGTTGTGGTAGGTTAAGGGTTAAAAGTTGAGGTCAAATAATTGCATCTTGAAGGAGAGTGTGATAAAAAATTTTTCTGTAGAAAAAGGATATTAAATTTATTTTTTATAACTAATCATTATTTTAATAAGTGATTTGTCTAAACTAAACTCTTTAATTTGAAACGAAATTTTTTCATTACACAAAAACTCCGACCCAGATATTAAATATTTTTATGATACAAAAATCGAATGCTCTTACTATATAGTAAGATCATTGGATTTTTGTATCATGAGTTATTAAGTTATTTGGTAAATTGTCCCAATAAGGCACTATCTTTGTGAGGCTCTTCTCTGATATTTAAAGATGAACCTTTTAGATTTAAAGAAAATGTTTTTGAAATTGGATGACACCAGTTTACTTTGTTTAAATAAATTTTTATTTTAAAATATTGGATAACGTCCCCTCTAATTCTTCTGGTTTCGAGACTTTCTAACCCTAAGCTCAATTAACGCTTTTATATGAGTTGTGATTTAAACCTGGTACAAGATTTGTGGCTTTTTGCTGAACTCTTTTCAAGTATTTTTATTTCATTTTTTAAATGTGGATTCCAAACTGGTGCACAAAATTTCAAAATTCAGGTCTATCATAAGTTGTATATAGTTTAGTAAACGAGTCAGTTTGTCAGAATATGAATGTCTTCTTTATAGTACCTAGTTTTGAGTAAGCTTTATTGGTTATCGTTGTGATGTGGGTTTTCCATTTCAGGTTTTTCATTCAATTTAATGATTGTTCTATCATGGATAGTATATATAATTATTCAGATTATTACATATGTTGATAACTTGGTCTCGTTCATGTGTTGTTTCATTTAATTTGATGATTGTTCCGTCGTGGGTTGTTTATATAATTATTTATATATACATTATGTGTTCATTACATGGCTTACTATATAACAGGCCTTGCCAACGCGCGGCTAGCGTAAAAAACTGGAGGCAAGATAGTTTAATATTTAAAAAACTAACAAGCAGTTTTACAAAATAAATACGGGGTGGTTTTTTTTTGTAACAATAATAATTATAAAACATTAATAAATAATTATTATAAAATTAACAAAATAATTTTCATTTAAATTTTTTTTTAATAAAATTAATTTAATTTGAATATATATATATATATATATATATACATAAGTTTAATATTTTCATAAAATTTACAATAACCAAACTCCCGTAATCATTTTAACTAACTTCCAAATTAAAAAAAAAAAGTTAGTTGAGAGGTGAAGGATTAAGCAAAGGATTTAATTTAGTATTTAAAAAATGGTTCGTCGATGTTGTGTAACAAATTGCAATGGCAATTATAATCCTCAGAATAGAGTTAAAACATTTAGACTTCCAAGAAACATCGAAGAACGAAAACGTTGGATTGTTATAATACCAAGAGATAATGTTCCTGATACTAATAACACCGTAGTATGTGAAAGACATTGGCCAAAAAATTATTCAACTGTTACTGATTATGGAAAGCTGAGACCTCGTGATGCTCCGTCAGTATTTGATTGTATAAAGCCAAGCTTAGTTTCTACTGTACCCATGCCACTTAGAAAAACATCAAAAAGTCTTAATAGTGTTCGCTGGCAAGAAGAGGACGAGTTAGCAATATTTAATTCACAAGAAAAAATAGAAAGTATTAATGTTTTATATGAAAAGTTAAAAACTAATGAATTTAATTTTGCTATTATTAATTATTTATGCAATGATATATTATATATTCAGTCTTCAGACTTTTTAAAGGAAAGTGCTATTGCTAGATTTCTTCTTTGCATATATAAAGATCTCACTTTTGAAGCATTTCATTGTGGAGTTAAAATTAGTGTTATGACTTTATCATCTAACCGAGTTTATATTATGAACAAATTTTCTCATATCCAAGAAGCATTAAGATTTTTAAATTGTTGTGAAATAACACCCAAAAAAGGAGTTGTATATCAACAAATTTTGTCAATGAATAAAACATGTATTGGGGGAAAAAAGTATCCAAAAGAAACAATTGTGCGAGCATTTGAGTATTTTTCTCTTTCACGATCAGCTTACAATCACATCAGAGAAGATTTTGAACTTCCAAGTTTACGTACTTTAGGAAGAATTACATCTAAATGTAAATCTTTAGATGATACCACTTATATCAGACATATTTTCTCTAATCTTAAAGATGATAGACAAAAAACATGCATTTTACTTCTTGATGAGGTTTATGTTAAACCAATGTTGCAGTATCATGGTGGCATAGTATTTGGTAAATCAGTTAACAAACCTCATCTCTTAGCAAACACAGTACTGAGCTTTTTGGTTGTAACATTGTTTAATGGACCAAAATTTCTTTACAAAATGTTACCAGTCAGAGAACTTGATGCTGAGTTTCTTTTTGAACAGACAACCCTGATTCTTGATGCAATTAAAAATAATGGGGGCAATGTTGTTGCTATTGTCTGTGATGGTAACAGAGTCAATCAGAAGTTTTATAACTTTTTTGAAAAAAAAGAAGCATGGTGTACTAAAGATAATATTTTTCTTTTATTTGATTATGTTCATTTATTAAAAAGTATACGTAATAACTGGATCACAGAAAAAACTCAAGAACTTGAATTTTATATTGATGGAGAAAAAAAAATAGCACGGTGGGTTGATATTATTAACTTGTATAAGCTTGAAACAAAAAACATTGTCAAAATGTCTAAATTAACAGAAGTTTTTGTTTATCCAAACCCAATTGAAAGACAAAAAGTTATTGTCTGCAAGTGTTTTGCGATGAAACATTGTCAGCATTAAAAAGTCATCTAGACCTGCGTGAAAATGAAGGGACGATTATTTTTATCTCTAAAGTCGTTGAATTTTGGAAAATTTGTAATGTTCACAGTCCATATGCAGACATTTGTTTGAAAGATTCTAATCGAGCTGCTATTGCTTCTGCTAATGATGACAATTTAAGCAAACTTTCTGCAATGGGTGATTTTGCAATACAAATGAAAAAAATAGAAAAAGGAAAAAGAGTCAAATTACTAACAAGAGACACTGCTAATTGTTTAGCTCAGACCTGTTATGGTTTGGTTCAGTTGTCAAAATATCTTTTAGATACAACTTATCAGTATGTATTATTAGGCAACTTTACAACAGATCCATTAGAAAGGCTCTTTGGAAAATTAAGACAAGGCTTACTTATTTTATTTCCGTTCAACAAGTTCTTGAAAAAGTAACTATATATCGTACTAAGTTGCTATTAAAGTTTGAGAAAAGTTCAGATTTGTTAGCCAATCTTGGTTCAGATCACTCTTGTCCAAAATGTAAATTTTTACCAAGCGAGGGTATTTGCAACGTTATTGACAATTTACCTGCTCTGTGTGATTCATTGACTGTTGATATTAAAATGTCATTAGTTTATATTGCTGGGTACATTATTCGTGAAGATGAAAATCCAGATGACACCTTTTATTTTTATAGAGCCTATGGAAATTTTGTAAAGGACATAAATCGAGGAGGTTTAACAATTCCTGGTGACAAAGTCTGTCAATGGGCAACTTACTGTTACATTCTTTTTTATGAAGTATATAATGACACTTGTCGGTCATCACTGTGTAACCTCCTTATGATGCTATCAGAATTTTATTCCTTAGGTATGCAAAGACATCATGGATTAACAATGACAAATATTTTATTTAATAATTATTGTCGACTCTATTCACCTCGTTCCCACAAGGAGCCAAAGCAGAAGTTAATAAAACTCAACGCAAAGTAAAATTTTTGCAACGTTTTTAACAAAAACTGTAAAAGAGTGTTTAGTAAAATATCTAAAAAGCTTGTATTTACTTTTTATTCTCTAAAGATTTTATCTCTTTTTTCTCAAAAATTTATATTTAATACTTAAAAAACCCATTAATAAATTTTGTGGTAAATGCTAATATGAAATTATAGCAAAATATGAATCTATATATACTAAATTGTTTAAACATAATTAGTTTTAGATACATTTAAGTTAATTTAAAATTTTTATAAATGTTATTCGTTAGTTATATTACAATGTTAGTTATAAACAAAATTAAAAAAAAAAAAGACTAATAAATTCATCTTTTTACTTTTTATAAGTTATTTTTAGTAGATATATCATACAAATATTATATTCATGCGAAAATCACCTAACTGAAAATGTAAACTACTGCAAAGTAATATTTTTAATCTTGCCTCCAGTTTTTTACGCAAGCCGCGCGTTGGCAAGGCCTGTTATATAGTAAGCCATGGTTCATTAGGTTATAATGTATACATGATGCATACATATATATATATATATATATATATATATATATATATATATATATATATATATATATATATATATATATATATATATATATATATATATATATATATATATATATATATATATATATATATATATATATATATATATACAGAGCCTTTAGAGAATTTACAGACAGTCCGAGGATCCCCCCGGAGGATTTATAGACAGGCCGAGGATCCCCCCAAGAGGATTTACAGACAGGCAGAATAGGCCATGGTCTAAGGGCGCCGCAAAAAAACGGGGGCCAAAAATCGAATCGCAAAAAAAATTTGAATTTTCGGAAAGTGCATTTTTATTAGAAAGTAATTGTGTAAAAAAAATTTAATTCAAATTTGGGTCTGAAAGAAACAGGAATTTCTTTAATCTGCTTGATTCGATTGCAGATTTTGATTCTTTATTGGCCAGGCACATCAAAAATTTATAGTGACAGCGGTTCTGGAAAAACAAACTTCCTCTCAAAGAACACATGTGATGAATTAATCATATTGATTGCAAGAAAAGTTTTGCAATCAATCAACGGCGATGTTTTAAAATCTAAGTATTTGGATTATCAGTATATTCAACACCTGATGTGAGTCAAAAAGATCAACTATGTGATCTTAAGGTACATTGATCAAATTTCTAACTGGCCAAGTGAAAGACTTGTCAACTTCATCCACATTGATAATAACACCAGGAAAAATTTAGCCAATGCAACCGTGGACTTTTTAGACATAAAATTGAACAAGGATATCAGCAACTGCAGAAGTCAGTCTTATGATAGCTCAAGCAATATGACTAGAAAATATAATGGTATGAAAACTAAAATTTTGGAGTTCAATAAGCTGTCAAAATTCTTGCCATGTTCAAGTCATTCTCTTAACTTGGAGAGGCTGTTGTAGTTGACTGCGTTGAGGGAATCAATTTTTTTGGTTGTGTTCAAGAACTGTACAAATTTTTCTCTGCTTCTACAAAGTTATGGAAGTTTTGGAACAGTTTGCATGTAGTTTATTTAAATCACTATCAAATACTCGGTGGAGCGCACATGCTTACTTGGTCAAAACCATTCACCAGAACTGCAATAAATTAATGGAAGGGTTAATCAAAATCAATGAGAGTGAAAGTTTTGAAACAAAAGCAAAAACTACAGCTGGAAATTTACTATCGAAAATGGAAACTTTTGAATTTGCTTTACACAAAATAATATGGAATCAAATTTTGCAACGAATGAATGCTGTTTCCAAATAATTGCAAAGTGCAACTATTACTCTAGATACAAGTGCTGAAGTTTAATAATCTCTTGGTGATTATCTCCTAGGATTAATTAACTCATTCGATTTAATAGTACAAGATGCGAAATTCTTGTTACCAGACAAAAGCGACGTAATAAGAAAGCGCTTTCAGGTGAATACTGATCAGAAGTACCTCAATTAAGTCCATGCGAAGAGTTTTTTTAAAAACCATCAATAATCTTACTAGATATTTAAAAGAAAAAGCTCAATGCTATCAGGAATTAAATGACAAATTTGTATTTTATAAGACACGAGATTCAATAAAGATAAGACTTGTGTTAATCGTCTGGTGGAAGAATACACAGAAGACATAGATTATAATTTATATGCAGAAATGGAACATCTTTCCCTGTATTTGAAAGAACATTTTAATAATCAAGTTCCTGAATTGTCCTATTTGGTTGTGTTCAAACTTATAAAGGAAAAATAAATAGAGGATTCATTTCCAAATACTGAAATCATTTTTAGGATTTTCATATGTTTCATGATATCCAACTGCTCAAGAGAAAGGCCATTTTCGAAATTAAAATTAACAAAAAGTGATTTGCGATCAACTACGTCACATTAAACGTTAAACAATTTTGCATTATTATGAAGTAACGCAGACAAGATGAGTTCAATTAGTATAGATTATTTGAATAACGAGTTTGTTAATAAAAAATACCTTAAAAAGATTATGTAGATTTTAAACAACATTTAAGAAAAATTGAGATAAAACCTTTAACTACTTTAAATTAAGAACGCATTTTTTAAAATTAACATTCTATTTTTTAACACGAGGCCGTAGGTTTTTTTTGACCCAGGGCCCCTAAAACTGTAAGTCTGGCTTTATATATATATATATATATATATATATATATATATATATATATATATATATATATATATATATATATATATATATATATATATATATATAATTTAGTTAATTTAAAAGGATTATTTAAAGTTGATTTTTACTACACACTAAAAAAAAGGTAGAAATTTCTACCTTAGGGTAGGATATGTGATATACCCTTAGTTAGGTATAATTTTCTACCTTTTAAGGTAGAAAATAATATTAAAAACAATTATTTGTCATACAATTTTCTAACTTAAAGGCATAATTTTCTACCTTATAAGGTAGCAAATTATACCTTACTGAGGGTATATCGCATATCCTACCTTAACTAAAAATTTCTACCTTTATTTTTTAGTGTGTAGATAGTTTTAGTTACCACTAAAACCAATTTAAACCAACACATTTAACTTTATAGACTGTACACACACACATATAAATGTCATTAAAAAATTACAATTGTTTTATAAAAAAAGAAAAAAAAAATGTCATGAAAATTTACAACTGTTTCAAATTAAAAAAAAAAGATTTATAATAGTACAATCTTAGTTAAAGATATAGGTCAGAATAAAATGTAACAAAATTTAAAAACGACAAATTTTGCAAACCCAATTATTGCCATACCAATTCTTGATATGTTTTTTGAACACCTTGAGACTTTGTGCGGACATGGTCTCATTATTTAGAGTATTCCAAGGCAAGGTGGCTCTATATAACGTACAGCATAAATCATTATATATGGAGCCTTTAAGAAGTAGAATGAGTTTTTTGTTTCAACGGAGTTTAAACGTAAGACTTTTTTTATAGTAAAAAGATTTTTCATAAATATTGGATTCAGACAATTAATAGACTTTAAAGTTTCCATCATTAGAAGTCTCAAATTTCCTAGATGGATTCTTGGACTATTATCAAAATTTAATAATTCATCCAGAGAAAAATGAAATCTTTTATTGACTATACTTAGAGATTTTTTATGATTCTTTTAACTAGTTTGTCATCTTTTTTTTAAAACAAAACTTCCAAATTAGAGGACAATAAGAAAAGTTAGACAAAGTAAAAGCATTAAACAGCAAAATAGATTTATCACGGGATAAAAAACTTCTTATGCATGAAAGATGAAAACATTTACAATTAGCTTTAATGTATAACTGTTTAATATGTTCCCCAAACTTTAGATCTTTATCAATTGTTTTACAAAATAGTTTTATCTTATCGGAGGCAAAAATCCTTAAATTACCTATTTTTAGCGATGAATTTTTTTGTGTTTTTTAAGTCAACTAAAAGTAATTGAAACTTATCTGGGTTAGCAACCATCGAGTTTAACTGAAACCGATTGATGGTATTGGTTGCTTCTTTTTGCAAACGAAAAATAACCTAATCACAAGCATAAATAGTGTTATCATCAGCAAAGTTATAAAGTTCAGATTCTTTAATAAATAAAAATAAATCATTTATAAAGATATTGAACAAAATAGATACAAGGATTGACCTTTGAGACACTCCAGATAATATATCTACCCATTTTGAGGCAGAAAAACCTATTTTTACCCTTTGTTTACGGCTACAAATATAGGATAGCAAGCGATTGGGACATTCTTTTCAAAAACCATAGGCGTCTAATTTAGCAATTAGTAAGTCATGCGGGGTATAGTCGTACGCTTTTGTGAGGTGTATTAATATTGATCCAACAACACCTCCATTATTAATACAATCAATTAATACAATTATGTAACGAAAAAAGGGCATGCTGAGTATTATAACCTCTTCGGAAACCACACAAAAGTTTATCAAATCTAGGCTCAATAAATATCAAGATTTGTTCATATAAAATAAATTCAAAAACTGTAAAAAGGACTGATACAATACTAATTGGACGGTAATTCGACTTATCAGTTGTGCCATTCTTCTTAAAACACGGTATAGCATTAGCCATTTTTAGAAAATGACGGGAATTAACCATCATGGATACTATTATTTATGAAATCTGTAAAACTGTGCCTAATGAAATGAAAAATATAAGAAGTTTTACTCTAACTAATCTTTTTCTCAGTCTTGATTTTATCAAAAAAATATCTGCCTAAAAATAACTCAATAATATTACGTAAATAAATCAAATTTTCGGGGGGTCACTGGGTATATTTTAACTGGGCACACCGACAAAGGGGGAACATGCAACCCTCAATATAAGATTTTATTTACACAAATACACAATTATAATTTATATAGATTTTATATTTAATGATTTTAACTTAAAGGTTGGTATATCACCACTAGTCTTTTTTTTATTATTAATAGACTCTAATTTTTAAAATAATTTTTGTAATATCATCAGGTGTGATTTGACAGAACTGGAAACTATGGGTACACGTGCTAAATTTTTTCTTTATGTTTATTATACTGCGATGATCGATATACTTTTTGATAGCTGCATCACCTGGATGTATAGAGCAAGAGAATAAAGACGAATGTATGAAGTCTGTATTACCAGATGAAACTGCAACGTTTATGAAATAGTTATAAAAAATATTAGTCATTACAGAGTTGTCAAATATGATGTTATCGTTTTCAACTAAAGTGATACGTGATCTTTAGAGTTAGCAGATTAATCTGAAAGGAAAGGTTAAGTTAACTTTAAGAGAGGTGTATCTGAAACGATTTGCGCCGTTGAATTGCCCATATATATATATATATATATATATATATATATATATATATATATATATATATATATATATATATACATATATATTTATATATATATATATATATATATATATATATATATATATATATATATATATATATATATATATATATATATATATATGTATATATATATACAGATATATATATACAGATATATATATACAGATATATATGCATTATACATATTCACGTATAATTAGTATGCCTATATTGTTTTTTGCTAAAGCCAATAACTATTAAGAATCGCATTCCTATTCATTATGTATTTCATCCATAATAAACATGAATAAATGAAAATGTATAACACATATATATGTATATATATAAATAAATATATATATATATATATATATATATATATATATATATATATATATATATATATATATATATATATATATATATATATATATATATATATATATATATATATATATATATATATATATATATATATATATATATATATATATGTATGTATTATACATATTCATTCTTGATTTCTTTTAACTCTACTTAGTCACAGATTCTATTTCTTTACAGTTATTGACGTTAGACGACTTGAACTTTATTAGCTTATATCTTTTTTTTAGGGTTTATCTAGAAACTTTAGATTTTTTCCATTATTTAGTTTAACTCGACCTTTTTTTTAACTATTTATGGAAAGTACTATGTTTTATATGACTTCACTTATTTATTTTACTTTTTAGAGTTTCAGATAAAAGTTATGTTTCAACTTAAAATAAAAAACATGTTGGTAGATAGAACCGCACAGTTCTCTTATGATCCAGAAGAAAGTTTTTTAAACAACGTAAAAATTTAGATGAGCCTAATGTTTTGAAAAAAAAAATTCAAAATGGAGATATCCAATGCATCACTTTTGTATGCATGAATTTAATCTTTTTAGTTTGGGGATCGCGTAGTGGGGCAGAACAGCTTTAAAACTGGACTAAATTTTTTTTTGTAGTTTTCGATTTTTAAGTTTATTAATCTTTTTTAGGGCCCTTGTTAGGCTTAAGAAAAGTCCATAAATTTTTAAATAATTATTTACTATATCAGACGTTTTTAATGTATTTACGAGTAATTTCGAGTGACGTTATAGTAAAAATGTTATAGTAAAGTGACGTTTCGAGTGAAAGTAATAGTAAAAATAAGAAAATCAGAAACTGACGTGAATAAATAATACTAATAAAACGCATTCTACTCAATTAAATCAAATAAATGACAGCAATTCAAATATAATGTAGAAAGCAACTCGAAAAAAAAATTACTCGAAAACTCGAAAAACTTCGATCATTTTTATATTAAAAAAAACCCTTTTTTAAATGTAAATTTCCGTAAATAAAAAAATCAATGGTCAAAAGTTAATAGCAAAAAACATCATCATCATCATCATCATCATCATCATCATCATCATTATCATCATCATCATCATCATCATCATCATCATCATCATCATCATCATCATCATCATCATCATCATCATCATCATCATTAATATGTATGTCTGGAGGTTTCAGTAAATCTAATGCTTCTTTTGGAAGCTTGTTTAGTTTTTTTTTATGCAGTACTCGTTTACTGGAGATAGCAGGATCAGAATTCAACAAAAAAAAGTTACAGATATCAGCATTTGTGTCCTTTCGACTACATTTTCTAGCGCAGTTCTCTCTATACCTTTTAAAGTCTTTATTGCAAGCCTCCTGTGCTTCCTCAGTCAGTTGTCCTATTGGCAACAATACAGATGATATAATTTCCGGACCATGTATAAAGTATTTATGCAATATAGGGGGCATGCTGTACCATGGATACTTTTCAACAAAGTATCTCTGTGTGTCAAGAGCAAATAATCTAAATTTATTTACATCAATATCATATTCACTCGCCACTGCTATCATAATTGTATGCGTTTTTTTAATCAAAACTATATCTATATTTGTTATAGCAGCTAAAATTTTTGCCTTAACAAAGAAGCGTCTAGCTCTATTTCCATCATTCGTATTGCCAAAGCCTGGTTTTGGTTTGTCAATAATCAAGCCACACTGGTTTGATTATTGACAAACCTTTCTCAAAATTCTTCCTGAATTCGAGCTTTATTGTTTGCGACAATTTCTTTATCATTTCCACTAGCTTATCACTTCTTGATTGGTAGTTTATTAGCCAAGTGCAAAATGCATTCGAACATTTGAATCCACCCATGTAGCACAGATAAGCCAAATCCCAAGTTTTCAGTTTTGATACTTCTCTTAACCATTTTCTCAATATCATTAAATTGCTTTGAGGTTGCACCACATATAAAAAATCTTTGGGTGGAAGTAGTTTCTGTCAGAGCATTACATACTTTGCTATCTACCATACAAAAAAGTAAAGGGTGAAATACTTCTGCTTGTCTTTCTTCAATTAGGCACTTTGTCTTAACAATTCTTTTTATTTGCTCATCTACTCTATTCTTCTCAACAATTGATTCTATCTTAGACTCTTTTATAAAATCAATTTTTAAAGGCCTACAATAGTTTGTGGATGCAGGGTGTGGATTCGACCAAATAGTTTTTCTACCAGCAACAAGACGAAGAGAGACAATGCATGTTAGAAAAACAGCTGAATCACTGGCTTCTGGAATCACAAAATGCTTGTTTATAGGAACTATGGCCTGAAGAGCCATCATACCCCCATTTCAAAATTAATTGAAGCTGATTTAATTCTTCATTCTGAAGAGTCCTAATAACATGTTCCACAGCTAAAAATAAGCGCTGTATTGTGTGGTTCAGTAAAGATTGCAAAGAAACCAAAGCATAGGTTTCAGTTACATGAATTTCAATAGGATAACATAATTTCTTGGCTTCTTGAACCTTTTTGTATGAGGGAAACCTTTCAGGTACAATTTTCCTTAAAACATCATATTGATATCTAAATAGTTTTGCTTTCACCAAAACACTTAAAGCATCTTCACGTGACATTTGTTTTTGTGGTTCAAGTATTTTCTAATATGCTTCTCTATATTTATTTGCACGTTTGGGACTTTCTGTAGCTTCTTTCAATAGTTTTGATGCATGTAATATTCCTTCAGTTTTTAATCTTATTTGAGTAGCACAAGTCAAAACAGATAGAGAATGAGCCTCGCTTAAAACTTTTGATTTCCTTCGGATCGTTCGTTCACAAAAATTTGAAGTATTATACTTCTTTTCGTTGCTGCAAGTTTTGCTCACTGTATGCTGATTTAAACAAATGGAACTGTTTAACCAAAACATATTGTTTTTTTGAAAAACTTTATATATCCTGTTTGATTTTATCCAACGAGATTTATACTGTGACATAAATAAAGACAGTGATTGACTTAACGCATTTAAATCTTTTTCTTCGCATTCTGTAAGATTTTTAATTTCTTCATTCAAAAAATGAAATTGTTCGTTCATTTTAATAAACCCAGAATCTCTCATAATAGCCGCAAGTTTACTTCTCTATTACACAAAAAAACATAATGTTATTACTCTAAACCGAAATCATACAAAAAAGTTTTAAGATTAACCTAAAAAACAACCAAAGCATGCTCAAAAATGCAATGGAAAAGAACGTCATTAATTTGATGCGTTAATGACCTGGTTTTGTTACCTGGTTTCTACTGATGTAAATGATACATTTCCTCTATTACACAAAAAAACGCTCAAAATGTGCAAAAATAAAAAAAGTTTACAATCTGATCATGAGCCATTCCATAAAAAAAGGAGTATCTCTCAGGAGTATCTAGGTGAATACCTAAACAAAAAGTGCATTGTTTAAAAAAATTACATAAAAATGAAATATTTAAAACGCTATTTTTGTAAAAGCATAATAATATATAGTGGAACTTAAATAATATTTTATTATTACCAAAAGATAGCTACAAGCCTAAAATTAAAGAATACCTAAAAAAAAATTCATAACTTTTAACAAACTTCTCATTAGCACTATATAAACAAAGTGGTACTTTTAACTCGCGCAAGCGAGTCATTTTTTAGACAAAAGATTATGGCTAAAATATGGGTTCCACAGGGTTAAAGGTCAGTCCAAACCTAAAACAAATACGTGGATAAGATGGAGCAGAGACTCTTTTATGCATTACTACTAAAAAAATTTTCATAACGCCTTATTTCAATTTCGTCAATTGCCCAATTTTGAAGCAATTCTGCCCCACTGTGGATTGCTAATAAATTATGCAACTCTAAATTTCACCAATAAACAAAACAAAAAAGGTTATAAGTTTTCCCTCGCAAAGCCTCAAGTCATAAAAAATTAATTTAAAATTGCCGCGTAAAAAAGGTTAACATCTGCTACTCCTTTTTTTCAAATAAATTTAGCCTTGTATATTATTTGTGTAACATTTGTCATCTTTTTTATATATGTAAACTGACAATATTTTGTCAGAATACAGCATGAACGGTCTAAGGAAGAAGAAAAAGTTTAAAGAATTGACAAATCTATGTAACGCTATCAGTGGTATTCTCATTAGCTTTTTATTGTCTTTGATTCATTTTTAAAATTAATAACAATGTTTTAATTTTAAGAAAATTAAAAAATTTTTTTTAAATTTCTTTGGCTATGAAACATGGCATGTATTAAGTTTATTTTATTTTATGATCTTATTGAACTATGTGTAGTTGTTTTTATTAGATGCGGCTTTAAAGTCAAGGAAAAACTTAACCAAAATGGATGCCATGCAACTTATTGTTAGAGTAATTAGGCATTCTTCTGACCGATTAAAGAGAGCATCCACTAATATTGATATCGATTAATGATGGCTTATTTAACTTTAATCAACTTTTGTATATTTTATTTTTTTTGCATTTTTCAGTAATTTTCTTCTATGTTAATTTAATGTTAAAAAGGAAAGCAATAATCAAATTAAAATTCTACACGTAAATAACAGAAGCATTAATTGTATTTTTGAAAAGTTTCAAAATTTATTTGAGGAAACTAAATACTTTTTTATTATTATTTGCTTAACTGAAATTTGAACTACCTCAAACGACATTAATAAAAATTCTAATTTTTATCTTTCTCATTTTGAAATTATTTTTCTTAATAGGCAAATAAATAAGCGCGGTGGTAGAGTTCTAGTTTACGTTCATATTAGGCATTAGGCCGAGTGAATAAAAACAAGCAATTGCTTTTACTCAGTAATTGGTCAGTTTTACGTGAATAGAAACTTTAGCAGTTTTGCACAAATTTTTATTCACGTAAGGTTAAGCAATTTACTCAGTAATTGTTCAGCTTTAGGTGAATAACATAAGCAATACGTGAATAACTTATGCAGAATTGCTGAAGTTTTTATTCACGTAAAGCTGACCAATTACTGAGTAAAAGTAACTGCTTTTTTTTATTCACCTGGCCTATTGTTGTAAAAATTATCTTTGAGTTTCTGACGGCGATGGAGAAATATTAACAACTGAGATTATTACTGACAAACAAATGAAATAATGACTGTAAAATGTGAAACTTGTATTTCTCTTTCTGATGATAAAATTCCTGGTGCTAAAGAACATGTATTGAGAGTACAGAGAGCTAACAATTTAAATCTTCCAGTCCATTATTATTTTGTAAGCTTTTTGTGGATTATTTAATTTCAAAGTTATTTGCAATTTAGATGATTTTTCAATTCTAATGCTTGATTTTAGTGGAATAGAAAATTCTTTCCATTTACATATTTTTCCAATTGAAAAATATTTTTTCACACACAACTAAACTCTGTGCAATCATTAGTAGCACGAATATTGTTGAATGTTCGAAATATTTTAGGCAACGTTCTTTCGAAAACTTCACGTTCTGGAAACATTTCATTTTCAAGACATCTAAAATGATGAAACATATACATAATCCAAGTTGTGAACATGAGACGTATTTAAAACAAACTCACATTAAACATATGAGCAAGAGTAAAGATACTAAACATTCTACGAAGTCTTAATAATGTAACAAAGAACTGTTTTTTTATTGATTACATAAATGAATTAGTAGAGGTTTTAACTTTTCTTGAACTATTACAGTAGGAGAGTTTAGCTGCAAGTAGATATTTATTATAAATGGTTTGAGTAGACTGGTCTCATGTTTTAACAGTGGTATTATTTGAAGCATCTAAAGCTAAGGAACCATAATGATGGCCCAAAATACTATTAATTTCAACTTTATTTTGACTACTTCCAGTAAAATCATTTTCTGTATTAGGCTTGCAATAAGACGGAGTAATACTTTTTATTTGAAAACCAACATCTTCCGATATCTTTTTCTTAGGTATTACAACGACATCGCAAATGGTTGGGTTTTTGCTTTTTCTTTTGTTAATAGAGTTAACCTGATATCGTGTAAGATTTGCTTTTAATGGATTGGGATGGCCTTTAGAGGACCTTTGCTTTCGAAAAAATGTAACTAGAAAATATATGGACAATTCCACGGCGGAAAATGAAAAAGTAGTAAATTTTTATTCTCTTTTTCGTCAACTTTTAGCAAGCGAATATTGATGTAGACACATTAAAATGTTTATTTAAAATATACCTTTAGTTACCGTAAGTTAACAAAGACATGATAAAAATTTGTTTTTTTTTAAATTTAGGTAAAAAAACTTGAGTTTTTTTAATAATATATGCGAAAGAATATTAATTGTTACGTTTTTACATAACGATGCTTAATTAAAGCACATTTTAATTTTTAATTTATGTAACGTAAGTTAAAACTGTAAGCATTTACTAAAGTTTTGAATTACGTCATTAAGTAATTCTTATTTCGTTGCAATTATGGGTTATCCATAAAGCCCGTTACCTTATATTTGTCAATTCTTAAGCCCTTTCCTCCTGTCACAAACGATCACATATACCTGAACCCCTCTCTCTCCTCAACTGTGATGGCAGTTTTTTCGTCAAAAATATTTTAAAAGATAAATGTAAATTTTAGCATTTTAAAAATTCAGCCTAATGAAAGTAAAGTAATACGTATAAACGTAAGAAGTGTAAGTAAAAACTTTAAAAAACCAAAGATTTTTCTTATTTAAACTTTTAGTTTGCAGTACAAGCCTGGTCGCCGCATAAAGTCCGACAATGCTATCCTTGAGCAAAAACATTGAGCCCAACCTTGAGCAACAAAAACAATATCATATATTAAACACCTGTCTCATGAAAATTGACTCCAACAGCTTGGTCTAACAACACTTGAAGAATGCCGTAAAAGAGCAGACCTGTTCGAGCAATTTAAAATCACGCGTCAACTCAAACTTGTCAATTTTTTCTCGGAAAAACTTTTAAACAGTAAAGCCATGTATATTTTGAGAGGACATGATCAAAAAATAGAACGCCAGCTTGTACAAAATTGTCAAAAACGAAATAACCTTTTTTCAAATAGAGTTGTTCTCCCACGAAATACGCTTTCCCAAGCATTAGTAAACGCTCGTTCAATCAATGCTTTCAAAAACAGCGTAACAAAGTAAATTTTTGAAACACAATTGCTGCTTTGACTGTAGCTTCTATGTATTTTTTTTCGTTAGCATAGAGAGGCCTAGTGTTGCACCTCTTCATCAAACTATAAACAGATTTAATGTATTTGGTTGTTTTTTTTGATCATTGAATAATAATAATTAAGTAAATAGAAAAAAACTATAACTTATTATATGGTGCATTCCATAGAAACTTTGAAAAAATCGTGATTTAAAAAATTTTCTTTGACTGTTTATGCCTATGGATTATTACAATATGTACTTTATATGTTTTAAAATTAATATAAACATAAATTCAAAATTTCGCTATGAGACACTTTCCCGCTGCCAAAACTCGGAAATTTTCTCATTTTCTAAAGTCAATAAAGTACATTTAATAATGTTTTACTTTAAGTATATGTGATTGCAATTTTTCAAATGTTTTTTAATACGTAAAGAGAGAAGGTCGATGGATTATTTCATAGCAAAAAAGATTTTTAACCAAAAGTAAATAGTTAATAAAAATATTTGATGAGAATAGTGAAAAAGTATGCGTTAAGTCAGTAAGAAAAAATATATAAAAACTCGATTCTTACAGTAAAAATTTTAAATTTTTTAAATAAAATATAACTCTTGATTATCTAAAACAAAAATATATAACTATTTTTTTTATCAAAGAAAAATTGATTTCAAATTTTATGCTTAAAGTTGCGTTACTTCAGGAACGACTTTAATTTAAAAAAATGTTATTGACGTTAACACAATGTTATTGACATAACGCAACTTTGAATAACAAAATAAAAATACACCACTATAGAACTTTTATTTTTTTATAATTTGAAAATTGAACTTGCAAGCATTATATTTACTTCGCAATCAACAAACAAGAGAAGTCCTTTTTCTTGTCCTCAAGTCAAAGGTAAGTTAATGAAAAAAGTAAAAAATGCCTTAGCTGGATCTCCAGAACAAAATACTTCCATTTTGAAAACATTATTAGCTGAAAATCAATCGTTTAAGTTAAATCGCAGCAACTGTAAAAGTGTATCAGATGATACTATAAAATTAGCACAAAGTTTTAATCTAAGCGATGATATAAGTACAACACCACCAAAAATATCAGACTTTGTTGAAGCTTGTGAAGGCGCAATTAAAAAAAACTTACTGTTAAAGATTTGATCTACCCTATAAAGGAAATTGATGGAATGTTTAAAAAACAGAATCCAAGTATTATTGTTGGATTAACAAACGTTTTTTACTTAAGACCATGTAATGTTTTGTCAATCAACAAAGTACCACATAAAGTTTGTGTTTGCGCTTTTCATAAAAATATGCGTTTTAAATTAGTAACTTTAAAAAAGTCACATCCCATACTTGATTATTTGTTGACAGACAATGACATGCACTTAAACTTCACATGTGAGAATCCGCTTATTGAGTGTTTCATGAAGTTGTCGTAGGAGTTGATTTTGCAGAAATCTTTAAATGCATCACTTAAAACGAACCACAAAGCGCTCGTTACGACTAAACTTCGTTTTCAATCTTAACCTCAGGTGTATATCATCTGTGTCATTTGCAGTCACTTGCAATTGCATCGGACCATCAAAAACATTCAAAAAAACCGTGATTACGTTTATTGATGTCATTATGGAGCAGCTGCCAGAAATAGTCAAACAAGTTACATTTTGGAGTGATAATGCAACATCTCAGTTCAAAAATAAGTATATAATGGAGTCTTTAAAAATGTTAAAAAAACGACACAAGATGACAATTAAATGGGCTTTTTTTAGCACCCATGCACGGCATATCCGTTGTTGATGGAATTAGAGGATTTGTTAAAAGATTTGTAACATCCGGAGTTTTGGCTCAAAATATCGAAGTAACAACAGCATCCCAATTTGCAAAGGCCGTAGAAAATATGATATTAAGGTTTAAGTGCCTTTTTATTTTGGCGCCCACAGGCTACGCCCCAAAGTTTACTGGAATTATATAATATCTTTAATATACCAATTTTATCAATAATAAATGTTATTAAAAAATAAAATAAAATTTAACTAGATTTAGCATGTTTTTAATCAACTATGATTCTCTGATTTAGAGCCTTACGTCAGTAACGTAGCGTCAGTAATTAATGAACTTCAGAATAATATCTTCTGCAAAGAGAATTAATACATCTATATAGCTTATATGTACAACAAATCTTCTACATAAATAAGTCTTTAATTGAAAGTAATTTCAAAGTTTTTTTTTTTTTAACTTTCAGAGAAACTTGAAGTCAAATGTTAATATTAGAAAAATAGCAGATCGCAGCGTTACGTCAGTAACGAACATTTTTCTACTTGAAGATAAATACGAATAGTCTGGAAATTTTATATATACACTAGTATTAGCCATATATATAAATATATTTTGAGCTTTATTACGAGGGTCTAATATTAATGGAAAGTATTTAAATTAGGTATGAAACTTGCAAACGTTACATCAGTCACTAAGGAATGCACCATAGTTAAAGATACAATATAAATAACAAAGCATACACTTTAATAAAATTCTTGCCTTGCTATGCCTTTCAAAAACCATCTTCTTATATTACGATACCCAGGGCCGTCGAAAGTACCAATAGCGCCCGGGTCAGAAATGGTGAACGACGCCCATATTTCAACCAAGAAATTACAAAAATTAAAATTTTGTGAAAAAAGCAAATGTTTATTTCTGATACAACACGTTGTATTTCTTCTTTACTATCAACTTTCTGGATTGAGAAACGGTTCATTATTCAAAACTAACATTTGAATCAAAACATTAGTTTTAAACTAATAAACAAAAATTCAATCAACAAAATCTTCAAGAAAGTCAATTAAGGTGCTTAAAAATAAAGTTTTTGAGCATTACTGGCTGCCCAAATATCAATGGCATAGTCGTAGCTTACATTTTCAGCAAAATCGTCTTCAATCAAAATAACCAAGTATCAGCAAGTATAATCATAACACATGGTCAAACAGAGAAAATTTTTTACAATTTTTAGTTTACTAGACGATTGTTCACCCTCAGCAACTGACTCAGGAATAGTGTTGAAAATCTGAAGCATGATGTAAATGTATGTTAAAAGGTGTTCAAGCTTCTTTTCCATCTACTAAATCAAGATTTGATTTAGTAGCTGTATTGAATTTCCTTGCTTGGAAATTGTTTTGTGGGCATTGTAAAAACGGCGAACTTCTTCGATGTGTTTCACTTTGTACTTCTCGGATATACAGTGGGTTGCATAAATATAGAGTCACTACTTTGTTTGTGTGAAATTTTTGTTTTTTTAACAATTATCTTTGAAACCAACTAATTAATACGATTAAAAACGAATTAAATATCTTAATTAATTGATTCTCTATCAAGTGGTATATAATTGGAACTTGTTAGGTGAACTAGTCTTGAGTAATTATTAATTTGATTAGAACATACCTGCATTTCTAATGTAGATAAATATAGAGTCAACTAAAATTTAATGACTTAGGTTGAAATATCTCAAAGAAATGTTATCCGAGCGATCTAAAATTTGGTGGTTGATTTCTTTCCAACTATATAAACGTTCTTGTGAAAATAAAATAAAATTATCATTTTTTTATCTTGATTTATTCGCATTGGTAATTATTTGGTGAAGTAAAAAGCAAATATAGGCAGAAAAGCTGTTTCAGACAAGATACGATGGCAAATTGTATGTCTGCTAAAAGTTAAAATAAAAAGCCAACAAGAAATAGCTCGAGTGTAAAATGTATCGCTTAAATGTGTACAAACAACGTTGAAAAACCATGAGCAACATAATGATGTCAAAGATTTATCAAGGCTTGGTAGGCCTTTAATGCTAACTTCAAGAGACCAAAGTTATCTCTATCGAAAGAATAGACAAGACGATAAATTGCAAGTCAAGATTAATCATCATGAGGCTGGCTGGTGAAAAGTTCGAAGAGTGTTTTTGTGTACCAAAGATACAAGACTGAGGAGGATCAGTTGGAATATGGGGATGCTTCTCCCATAAAGGAACAGGGTCATGCAATGTTTATAACGGCAGAACTAACCAGTACAACTACAAAAAGTTCCTCAAAAGTAAACTTTTTCCAACAGCCAGATCTTTTTACGGAAGACGATGACAATGGATTTTCAGCACGATGGCGCTACAGCTCACACTACAATCTCAGTTAAGGAGTGGCTTGATCAGAAAAACATTACGGTCATGCCTTGACCAGCTCGTTCTCCATATCTCAATCCCATCGAGAACATTTGGGCTTGGATAGACATGAGATTGGTCAAAAAAAGCATAGCCAGTGTTGCGCAATTACAGCTGGCGTTAGAAAAGCTCTAGAAAGAATTTCCAGGAAAAAAATTTCTTTTTTTCTTGGAAATTCTTTCCAAGAAAATAAGAAATTTTTTTTCCAAGAAAAATTTCTTTAAAAAAATTTTTCTTGATTAGTTAATAAAACTTAAAACAATTTCAATTATTAACTTCTTTGTTTACTTTAAATTTAAAAAAAAAAATCATATATATATATATATATATATATATATATATATATATATATATATATATATATATGTATATATATATATATATAAGCAGAGCTGTGCCTAGGGGGCTCAGTTGCAAATTTAGGGACCCTTTAACAAATGTAAGGTTTTTTGTATTTTTAATTTAGTATTATCTATTGGAAAAATTTTTAAGAATTTTGGGGCCATTTTGAAGGAAGAGGTGCTTTGATCTAGCAGCCACGTTACTGTTATATAAGATTTCTGATGAGTCTTAATCGATGAAGCCTTAGTGTGAAATGAAAAAAGTTTCGCTCTTTTTAAAGGTTACTTTTAAAAATTACTAGCCCCCGCCAGTAGGCTATTTCAGTATGTCACACTACTCACCTAAATCAGCAGTATATAACAGTTTTACATAATTTATTTATCAGTAACTAAAGTTATCAATTTATTATATGAATCACAATATGTGCCTTTTTATTACAAGTACATTTTAAAACGTTTAAATAAATATCAATTATAAAATTAAAGATTATATTTTTCTACCTTCGATAGTGAAAATTACATTTCTTATCTAAAGGGTTTTAGGAGAAATCGTAAGTGTTTTATAACATTAAAATAATTTGTTACCTATAAAATTTAAGACTAACAGTTAACTTTAATTTTTTTACAGATTATTTTGAAACGAGATATTGTGTAAAGAGGTTTTCAAAGAAGTCGTTTGAAACAACAATAGAAAAGCTTCCGATTCGCGAGATAACCGTGAAAGCATTCGATACACAAATACAGAATCGTTTAAAAGTTTGCTTAATTTCGACTGTAATTTTTTTCTGTAAATTTTAAACATTTAAACGTAGTTTTGCAAGATTTGCAATGGGTAAACCTCGTGGGACCCTTACGGGATAACCGGCGGGCATACCCATATGGGCCCCACAGGAAAACTGCGGCCAAGATCCGGCGGGTTCCCGATGGGTTTTTCCATATGGATCCCAGTTGCAAACCCAAATGGGCCCCATACGGTTTTAAAGTACGGGATTTGACTGGGACCCATATGGGATACCCGGCGGGCATATCCATATGGGTCCCATGTGGAAACCGCGGCCAAGATCCGGCGTGATACCATAGCTCTACCCAAACGGAACCCAGTTGCCGACCCGTATGGGCCCCGTACTGTACCCGTATGTCAATGTTGGCTGGGCTGGTTTTTATCAGGGCCGAAACATCTGTGGATTTGACGGGTTTCCCAGAAGGTTCGCTAAAGGTTTAACCTGATAATAAAAAAATCATTACAAAACTTACTCGATGGTTGCCATTTACAATTTGCATTGTGCGTGAAATAAATTCAAAAATCTAACTTTTATGCATTATATTTTTTGTATATATTATATTTACATTGAATTAGGGACATCTTTAATTAAAGAGAAATTTTTTTTTCGGTATACTTTTTCAATTTATTACACAGTTACAATTTTTTACTTTTTTGTTTGATACACAGTTTGAAACTTTAACATAAACAACGATAACTAAAAAAAGATAATGGTCATTATATAGATCAAGACCATGTGCTTATTTATTAAAACTTATTTTTGTTTTCCATAACTTGATTTTAAAATGTTGGGAATATTTTCTAAATGGCCCAGGCCTGGTGTAGAAGCCTGGTTTTATATTTAAAAGCAATCCAACATGATATAAAACTTTTAAAAGTTTCCCAAAAAAAACCAAGTAAATTAGAAAGTAAACAGCTGTACAGTTGGCAGTCAGCTGAAATTTTGTTTCCTAAAATCGTGCCACTATTTTGTGTTTTGTTCTAAGTTTATTGACCTTAGTAACCGCATGGTTCGTTTTGGAGCCATGCGGTTACTCAGATCAATATTTACAATACCTGTGTCAAAACGCTCTCCATTAATGAGAAATATGCCTTTTAAACCGTTACAAGTGCTTTGTATATGAGTATTTTCAGTGTTATTTAGAATGATATTAGTGATACTTCTGGTATTATCTTTAAAAATGTAATTTTTCTGAAAATATCACTATTATTTGAATCTTCTGTGAGTTTATTGATATAGAGGTCAATGTTTTCAATTTTAGTGTTATCTATGTGAAGTATAATTAAATCAAATAATTAGGTATTAAAACAAATACAATAATAACACAATGATAAAACAAAGGCAGTTCTTTGTAACTATTTATAATGTAAATGTTGACAGACAGATGATTCGCGTTCAAATTTCAATTTCATTAGTACAAAATAAACACGTTACAGATAAACAGCCACATTTTTAAAGCGTTATTTCAATTTTAAAACAATTAATGATACATCTTTTTAAAAATAGTTTAGTTCTGGATCTGCTGATATAGCAATTATGTCATCTCTTTTTTTTTACTATTTAGGGACTCTGTTATTTTTAAAAAATGATTACACTTTGTAACTGTTCTGTGCAAGATAGAGTGAATCTTTTCTTTTATAGTTTTCATTGCAGTTAGTATTTTATCATTTTTGTGTTTTAAAAAACACAAAAGTGAAAGTAAGCGAAAGTACACAACTTACTTGAACTAACAGGACAACTGCAATGTTCTATTTCAGAATTAAATCAATCAATAAGTAAGACAACTAATCTCAAATAGCGACTATATAATTTTATACTCTTAGATTTAATGATTTAATTTTCACTTCGTAGCATTCTTTATGCTTTTTCAGGAAGTCCTTCCTTTTTATGGTCACAATATCTGTAAACGACATCTTCACTAATTTTCTTATCGTAAAATATCTTGTCTGATGGCCATTCAGCTTTAATTTTAGGTATTTTAAGTGAGACTGCATTGAAAATACAGGTTTGCTATTCAATATCAATATTCAATAGCCTTTTAGGCTTCAGTTTATTTTTTAGCTTTAAATAACATAAATACATTTGCGTTTTGATTCGCAATTCCTCGAAAGTACCAAATCATTTACGTTTTTAAATCATAATGAATTAGGAACTAATAGCAGCAGCGACGGTATTGTTTAGTTAATTTTTTTTAATAACAAAGTTACCATCTTTACTTTTTTCCCTACATCGAATTAATTTCGAGACCAGGCCTCTGAAATGAATTTGGCTAATAAAACATTGTTACATAACATAATAATGATTCTTATTTTAAAAACTTATTGAAAAATCAAGTTTGAGGAGAGATAAAAAAACAAGCGACGGTTAAACCGCCCCTAGTACGCGTTAGTACGTTTTTGAGTAACCCCACATCCCCCCATAAACTGTACCATCAAAATTTCATACAAATTCTAGTAGAAATAAATTCTCAAAAATCTTTTCTATGCTAAATATAGAGTGACTATTTCTTAATACAAAGTCTTTAAAAAGTATACTTTTTATTTTTATTATGTTATAAATAGTGACCATTTTTTAATACTAAAAAACAAAAGATTTCCACATAACGTTATTATTTTCAAATTTTTTAAAACCTCAAAAAAAATTTACTCTACGTCTATGTTATTTAAATTCAATTAATAAACTAGGAAATCAAAAAAAAATTCTTTTTTCAAATCCATGCTTTATGCAAGCAGAATTCTATTGGGCCTAGAAATTCTTTTTTTGTTATCTTTTGTAGAAGGAAAAATTACTGTTTTTTTTTTTTTTAAATTTAAAAATTACTGTTTTACTAAATTTTTCTTTTTTAACTTAATAACTTAAGACTTATTAACTTAATAACTTATAACAATAGGTTTTTAACTTAATAACTTAAGACTAATTACTTAATAACTTAAAACAATAGGTTTTGAATCGCTGCGCTTTAATGTCTTCGAAACTGCAAATAATTTGCAAATCAATGATTTTTGTGACGTAATACGCAATTCATATCAAATAAATAAAATGTATGGGGAAATACAAATTAAATTTTTGTTAACTTAACTTTTTTTGGTCAAATTTTTCCATTTCCTTGTATTGTCATCGAAAATGATTAAGTGTGCAAAATTTTAAGCAAAATTGGTTGAGAAAAAAGCTTTCAAAAATTGATTTCAAATTTTGTGGCACACAAACATATATATATATATATATATATATATATATATATATATATATATATATATATATATATATATATATATATATATATATATATATAGAAAGTAACCTTATATAAAGCATGGAAAAAAGAAAACGAAAATAATTCTAGTTTTTATTTATTTATTTATAACTATATATCTTATTATATTCATTTAATAAAAATTATAATTAATGTTAATTAAACTAAAATTTTAAACATTCATTTAAAGAGGTTGCTAAAAAAGTGTAAAAACTTTTTAGTATGTTGCATTACTATAAATATATATTGAAAGAAATAATTATGTTGCATAATAATAATAATAATAATAATAATAATAATAATAATAATAATAATAACAATAATAATAATAACAATAATAATACATTAAATAATTGATCATTTTACTATTACTAATATTTTAAAATAAAATTAATTATATTTTATTAATTTAAATTTTAATCATATTAAAAATATAAAACCAAAATATTATTAAAACTAATTCGTATATTTTAATTATAAAATAATATCTTAAATATTTCATTTATTACTTTATAATTATAGTTTATATTTTACTTAAGATATTAAACATTTTTCTGTGTTAGAAAGTTTTTTAATTCATCGAGGTTAAAAAAATTTTTTACACGGTACTCGATCCACAACCACTTGACATTCGAACAACGAATCCATTCATAAATCTCTTCAATGAAATCGATGTCGTCGTGAAGTGAAAGATATAATTCTTCACAAAGATTAATCCACGGAAGAAAATTTTCTTCAAAATCTTTTTTCGTTATTATATAACGTGAGATGTGTATCGCCAACTTTTCAATCTTATCTTTCGGTTTCCATCCTTCGAATTTAATTGGACAAGAAAAGTCGACAATGCGAACATTTGTTGAACATTGAATTATAAGATTTTTTTCTTCATCACTTAAAATATTTTTATCAACAAATAACTCCGTTAACTTTCTTCCAGATTTAATGTAATGATTCACGAAATAATTTTCACAAGAAGTTTTGTAAGAAGTTTTTCTATTGTCAATCGAAATCTCCCACTCATATTCATCGACGATTAACTTTATTTTATCAGTAAATGATGATTGACTTTCATAAAAACATTCAATGAATAAATTAACGTAAGGAGTTTTAATGTAATTATAAATTTTTGATTTAAGTAGACGAGGAAATTCAAGTAGACGATCTAAAGAAAAAACAAAAATAAAATAACAAATAAAAAAAGTTAAAATCGAAATTATAATATTATACATATTAATACATTAATAAATATTAAATTATAATTAAAGTTATATATTATTATGATATTTTATCATACACATATTTAACATTTTATTTAAAAAAAAATTTTATTTATCACATTTTTAAAACATAATAATTTTATTTTATTATAAATGTAACATGCTTAAAATAATATATAACAAATCAATTTATATGAACAAAAAAAAATACTCCGTCATTCATTCCCAACCAACGTAGAAATTAATTTAAATTTACAAAAATAACATCGTTCAGTTGTTTTAATAATTCACAAGGAAATCGTTCTTCATTCAAACACAGATTTTAAATAAAAGTTTGTAAATCGAATTCGTATTAAAAAATTGAATTTAGAAATATAAAATCGAAAATCTCCTTCGACTATCTTTTTTTGAAATATGTTAAATATATAATAAAACCATAAAAGACTCAAAGAGTGAGAGTTTAAATATACGATTTCGACGTTGATATGAAACTCAAAAAAAAAAAAAAAAATGACAGAGAATTTATGTTTCATAATACAAAATATAATCTGTTTATAACTTGTATATTTTATAATATGAAATATATTATGTGATGCATTTTAATTAGAATAAACAATAAAATTTCACAGAGAAATAAGAAATACTTATAAAAAGAAATAAGAACAGGTCACGAAAAACAAAAGATTTTTATAACTTTTAAAAAATTTTTTTAAACAAAAGATTAAAACTTATTGCAAAATAATAGTCAAAATCATAGTTAAAAATAATTTCATTACTACCAGAGTTGTTGAAGCATAGCCAGCAGGGTTGGCATCAAATACATTTTATTAAATACGTTAATTCTAGATTCCCAAATAAAAATTCAAATAAAAGTATATATAAGTGGCATTTTCAAACCGAACACAAATATTCATATTTTAGGTTAAAAAAATACCAATAACTTTTCAAGGCAAACCAGATAAAATACTAAATAGAAGAATGAAGTGACAAAAACACTTAAAAATAAATTTTTAAATCAAATTTTTAAATCAATTTAATGTTAAAAAATAAAAATAAAAACTAACAACGAATCTATTGCTTTCTACCAAAATGTTTTTCGCTAATAAAATGGAAAAATTTTTGTTTAAGAAATATTTAAAAAACAAATATTAAGTCGTTAAAATCTTTATTTCACACAACCATTTTATAAATATATTTTTTTATTTTATATATTTGATATTTCTCTGTATTCTTTTTAAGCTAAAGTTACAGACGTTTTCGGCGATAATTAAACATACGTTGTAAGCAGAAAAAAAAAAAAAATGAATTACAGGAATTATACCATTATTCCGGTAAGTAATATTGAACGATTAAAACTTGGACCGACTGTTAATTAACAAAAAAAAAGTGGAAAATCGTGGAAATATATAGTAACTAAATAGATTGAAAAGAAAATCAATTAAAATTACAATCGATTAAGATCTCAAAATGTTTAAAAATCAATACGGCAAGCTTGATTTTGATGTTTATATTTAAAAAAATGAGCGTTAAATTAAAATCAATAATACTTCAAAAATGTTTAATTGATATCAAACGTTTAGTTTTCTCAACGATATTATACTGTTCACTCTGATTAAACTAAATCAAAAGATCTGTTTACTCTTAAATTTTTATGAAATAATTTAATGTATCAAAAAAAAAAAAAAAGAAATGCTCTATAAAAAAAAAATTGTTTCAAGCTATGGTCTTGTAACAACTTGAATTTAGTTTCAAAACAAGATTTTTTAAATTATTAATTAACTACGACAATTAAAACTGAAGTATTTTTTATTTTTTCATTCATTTCTTTAGTTTTCTTTCATATATTTCTTAGGATTATTTATTTTAATATTTATTTATTTTTCTTCAGTTTTTTAGCGTATATAGTTTTACTTATTATTTTTTGTTAGTCATTTATTTATTTTTAATTATTATTTATTTTTAATGATATATAAATTTTTTTTTATACAGTTACATATTATTTGTTTTTATTTTCATTTTAGCCATTTATTACATATGTTTTATTCTACCGTGTATTATTATTATTTTTTTTTAATTCTTTTTTTTTTGCCAAAGGTAATTTTTTGTTTTGTTTTTAATGTTTGTTGTAACTTTTGTTTTGTTTTGATTTTCTCAGTGTTTTTCTGTTTATATTGTATTTATTTATTTGGTCATAATATTTGCAATATATTTTGATTATTATATTATAACAACTATGATTATATTAATATATTTACTAAATCTTTATAATTTTTTTAGCAGTAGTCGTTTTTATGCCATCGTTAGTTGTTACGTTTTGTCAGTTTATTACTGTTTGTAACTGTAACTTTGTAAGTAAAAACGATTGCTGTATGAAAAGTAATACCGATTTATTTAAATTATTATAATTACTTTATTATTATTATTACTATTGTTGTTATTGTTATTATTGTTATCACTATTATTGTTATTATTATTATTATTACTATTATTGTTATTATTGTTATCACTATTGTTGTTATTATTATTATTATTACTATTATTATTATTATTATTATTATTATTATTATTATTACAAAGATTAATTGTATATAAGTAAACTATTTTTTTAAGGTATTTACTTGAGATTAGTATTTCAATACTATTTGTAAATAGCCGTGAAAATTTATTTTCAGAATATATATATGACTGACTGACTGACTATACTTACAACTTACTAAATTTAAAAAGTTTAGCTATCAGTGTTAATTTCAATAAACGATGGTGACAAAATGATTCCTTAAAACATTTTAAGAAAAAAAACCAAATTGTGAGATTTTAAATATCAAAAACTCGATCATCGAACTTCAAAAAATCTTTCAGAAAATTCGAACAAAATTATAATTAAATTGTAAACAACCGTTTTGCTAATAGTTAAACGTATCGTAACTATCGCAACAATTTTTATAAAATGAGAATCTAGCGAATTACGAACAAAAGTAAATTTTCGAGATTTTTTTTTGATCACATTTTATAAAATGACTATAAACCAAGTTTAAGGCTTGAAAATGTGACTTTTAATTTAAAATGTGCTAGAGAACATAAACAAATAAGTTTCTGTATAAAATATTATATAAAAAAAAAAAAAATTGGAACAAAAAAATAATTGCGGTTTTCGTTTATATTATCTTTCTTTGACATCATTAACATATTAAAGTCACTTGAAGAAAAGTGAAATCAGTGAGTTACTAAGTGGACTACTAAAAAAAATAAACTTGTATATTATTATTAGTTCACCAAAGTAATACCTATTAAGAAAAAAAATGAATTAAAAAATAACTCACATAACAGATTAAAAAACATTATACTTACCTATAAAACAAGACTTGAGAAATTAGGTAAAAAAAACAACGCTTGCTACGAACTGCCTTAACTCTGGTTTAAATTTAAAATCGCTAATATTAAAAATAATTTAATATTATTAATATGCAATCTGTCATCAGATTGATATATATTTTTTTGTTGATAATCTTTGATTATTGTTAACTATAATTACTGATGACAATTTTAGCTTATTTTTAGTTTAGGTAAAAACACTTGTCATAAAGTTAAAAAGCTTAAAAATTTGATAAATAATTCAATATTTATTTTAAAACCATTTTTTGTTTTTTTTTTGTTTTAAAAACAAATTAATTAATTTTAATCAAGTTTTTGTAATAGTATAAAATTAAATAAATATAAATTATATACATGATAACATTATAAAACAATAAAAAATTTAGAAATAACAGAATTACTCTACTTACCCCCAAAATAATTTGCATTAACAAAAATATTGTTTTTTAGAAAAATAAAGTAAAAATTTATATATTTTTCATATCTTTTTGCATAATAGAACTTACCTAAAATAGAATACAAAAGTTCTTCAGAACCATTTTTTGAAGGATTTAAGTTAACAAGAAACTTTATTAAACTATTTTGGCTTTTATTAGTTAATCCACAAATCATCGATAAACAACTCTCCAGCTTTTTATTGGCTATAGTCTCTTTAATACTTAAACAATTATATGCATATACAGATGCACAAAACTCCATTATTGTTAAGTGTGCAAATTGATAATAACATTCCAGATTTGTTTCAATCTTTTCTATAAATCCAAAAAGATTATTTTCAATTTTATCAAAATCAATGATAAAAGTTTGAACTTCTTCTTCTGAAAAAATTACTTTATTTTCAACAAACAATTCATATGCAATTTTACAAATATTTAAAATATATTTTTTATTGGAATCGTCTTCAATTATCTTATTCATTAATTTATTCGTTTTTATGATGTGGTTTTGAAAAAAGTATAAAAAAATACTTGCATATAAATTTGTCATTGTTAAAAAAGAATTTATATTTATTTCTTTTGAATCACTAATAATTTTACACATGGAACATAAATAAAATGGAACAGATGCCATGGCTTTTGCAATTGGAGAGCTGTTTAACGTTTCTTTTACAACATCTTTTTTTTCTTCTTTAACTTTATTTTCTATATAATTAAGTATTCCTTTTTGGTTAAATCCCATTATTTGAACGGTTAGCTTATTACTATGCTCTGTAGATATACTTTGGTATTGATCAATTGCATAAACTCTACCAGCAACTACATATTTGTAGTTTTGAATTTCTATTAAAGCATTAACGATTGGATAATTACAACTTGAACTGCGATTTATTAACTCATTTAAATATTTAAACTCGTCTAATCCATCAATTATAAACAGTGCAGGATGATTACTAATTTTGAAATCATTTATAATATCTTTGTAGAAAACATTTAGTAATTCATTAATATTAGAAATATTTGGATATTGATTAAGCCTTCTGCATTCCAAATAAAACACAAGTTCAACACTTTTCCAAATTAAATTATTTGACCAATCAAGCAAACATTTTCGAAGCAACCATGTTTTTCCAATACCAGCTACTCCAGATATTAATATTACAGACTTTTCTTTCATAAAAATTTCATTATATGGAATAGGTTTATAGTTCATTTGCTTGACAAGAAAATTTTTTCGTTCAAAATTAAAAACAATATCCATTTGAGTATTAACTGCATCAACAATACATAGATCAACAAAATTATCCATCAGATCAACATTTGCAGGTACTTTCAACGGTGGTTGAACTTCATTTATTTTCCCATGGTTTTCGCGATAATAATTTTTCAGTGCTGTGCACATCTTTGATGTATCTAAATATAAACAATTGATCGAAGTCATCATCATCATCATCATCATCATCATCATCATCATCATCATCATCATCATCATCATCATCATCATCATCATCATCATCATCATCATCATCATCATCATCATCATCATCACCATTATCATCATCATCACTTCTTAAATATTTTAGTATGCACAGGTCTCATAGTTTTGAATTCAGAAACTATACATAACAAATTTTACATATTAATTCTGAAATTTGTATTTACAATTAATTTGAATTCTTAACCAAGTGTTTATTTAGATCTTTGTTTTATTATTTTGAGTAAAGACTTCTTATTACATTTTGCGATGAGTTCTGTTTCAGCAAGAAGCAATAAAAAGGCTGGAATGGCCAAATTACACCGTTTTACTTATGCAAAGTCTTTTTTATATGAAATGAAAGCTCTCAATATATACAATGTTTTCAATATTTGTTTTATGTACAAATGTAAAAATAATTTAACATTTTATGTACAAATGTAAAAATAACTTAATGTTAACGAATCAGTTAAACTAAAAGTCATTTATTATCAAAAGCAGTTTACTTTTAATTGCCAAAAAACATAAGTTAACTTTACTTTAAATGGGTATTTTAAAATCGTGTTAACGAATCAGTTAAACTAAAAGACCATATATTAAAAAAGTTAGTGCTAATCGAAACTAAAAATTAAAAAAAAAGTTTCAATAAACAATACGTATAAGTTTATTTGTTATACAACTTTGAATTAAAACTTTAGAAAGCGTGCTCACAAACAACAAAAGAGAAATTTTACATCACTAGTTTCACAATGTACTTCTTTAAATAAACGCCAGTATATAAGTTATTTATGTGTTATATTTGTATATATACTTACACTAATATATATTATATTAGTATAAGTCTATAATATATTTATTAAGTATATAATCAAGTATATAAAGTATTATTCACTTGATAATAATTAAATGGTGCATTCAGTTTAAATTAGAAAGCAGTTTTCTATTCTGTACAAAAAATTGAATTAAAAGTTATGAAGTCATTACTGCTACTAATAGAAGGGAATGTTTACTATTTTCAAAACGTTTCATCCCAATCAGAATAGAAAAGTTTAATTAAAAAATTAAAAATTGATTGAATCTTAAAAAATCAAAAGTTTAAATCTACAAGATTTTGTAAAAGCATAAGATTCTATTGCTTTATTGTTGTTTTTTTTTTCACACATCTTTTGTAAATAAAAGAAATATTCTTAATCTTTTTATTTTTTATTTTTAACTATTATTTATCTTTATTTTAAATTAAAAACGTTTCTGTTGTTTAGAATGTCAAGCTTTTTCATTTAACTCCAAAAAGGGAAATAAAGTTACGTAGTCATCTTTTAGTTTAAATAATCGTCTTTTAGTTTAAATGGCGATATTTCAATGTTTTTATTTAATATCAATTTTACTATTTATAATTAATTTTCAAGTTTACTTTTATTAGTACTACCCCATGCAATGTTTACATAGTTAATATGATAATGAACTAAAGAGTAATATAATTGAAATAAGGTTTGCTTGTTAAGAACATTTATTTTGTTTTTAAGATTATTTATTTTGTTTTTAATTTTATTTCTGTTTGTTAAGATTTTTTCGAAATTTTTAATTGAAATTTTGTTTGTTAAGATGTTAATTTTTACTTTACATTTTACAATTTACCATTACACCCGGAAGGTCAACGAACCCATTGAAACATTCTGACAATAATTGAAACACAGTAAAAACATGTATTACAAGTCTATTGCAGTTAATACTTAAGTTCCTATTATCTATTAACTATTATCTATTAGTTACTTAATTGCTAACTTTACTAAAAGTTTTTTACTGCCAACCCATTAATTAATGTTAAAGCTAGCACAGGAAAACTGAGGTTTTTCCAGCAAGGTTTGCTGGTGCTTCTGCTACAGTATTTTAAACAAAGTGCGCAGATTTTCAGATCTTTTCTTTTCATTGCAGTCATGGCTTGCAAAACTTGCATGTCTATTGATTTTGAACCACAATCGAGTGTACAAGATTAAAAAAGTTTTGGTCAAAAATCTATGCTATTCCTTATCATTTTATAGAATAAAAAAAAATGAAATTTGAGATGAACTTTGTTTTTGTTAACTCTGTTACGAGTATAGCCATCCACAACAAATTTTTTTTTTCTTAACATTACTCAAAAATTTATTAACATATTAACCTGAATTCAAATGCAAAAAAAAGCTACATTATTTTCTTAAAATATTTTCTTTCAATTTCATGAAAATCAATGCCACAAAGTATTTTCCTATTTTCCAATTTTTAATTTAAGTAAAATTTTTTGTTAGCTAATTTTTTTCATTAATTCTAACCCGGTTGGAGTTACGGTAAAAAATGTAAGTGTTAACTTTGTAAACAACAAAAATGTAAAGAAAAAACGCCAAAAACTTTTGAAAATTCACATTTTGCAAATTAAAAATTTGAATGTGTTAGTACACTATATACAAATTAAACATCTTTACTTAAAACTTTAAATATGTCTGCACATAATTTTAATAACAAAAGTTCAGCTTTTAATAAAACTTTTAATAAATTTTTTTTTAAAACCCAAGCATCCATTGATTCATTACAACTGCATCCATTGTTTAATTACAACTTTCATGTTGTTAAAAGTCTCTAGTTGTGACATAAACTGAAGCGCTTAATGGAATGCAAATGTTTTTTTTATAACCAACACAGACAAAATATAAAAGAGAAAATATAAGCTAATTATGTAAACTTAATCGTTAAAAAAACTATGCAGTGAGCAAACACATGTTATTAAAAACAGATATTTTTTGACACAAAATACAATGCAGGTATGTTATAAATTTTAGTTATAACATACCTGCATTGTATTTTGCAATGCAAAATACAATATAGGTATGTTATAACTAAAAATTATAGCTGAGATCTGGTCTAATGTATAGATTGAAAAATTTCCTCTGATTGCAGATTTTTTTGCTCTCAAAAAATCTGAAATCTTTCTTAGTACTTTAAAAACAAGGATAACTTTAATTACGCTTATCATGTCTTTTTTTTTTTTTTTATGAATTTTTAACAAGTTTTTTTTTTTTTATATAGACATGTATTTTTAAAACAAATTCTCTCCACATAATTTTTTTAAATATATATATTTTTTTGTCGATGCAACTCCCTCTCTTAAAACTATAGCTCTAAAACACAAACTCAAAAAAAGCAAGACCACTGCACAAATAAACATTGAGCAAAGTATTACTAGTGATATAATTGGGTCTTGATCCAAACTTTCAGTTTCAAAAAAAATCAAGGATAACTTCTGGTATTACAACACTGTAATACAATTTCTACTTACAACAAAAAACCACCAAAATAACTAAAATTGGTCACTTTTTTTACCTCTTTACATTTTAAGCTTTAACTTTACTTTTTAATCAAACAAAAGGATACTAAAACCTTATGGCTACAAATCATTTTGGAATATACTTAATGTAAAGTAATTTAAAAAATATATATAATTACCTTTGTTGGCAGAAAATCTTGAAGTTATTTCTGTTGAACATAGATTTTCTAAATGATTCAATTTAAAAGCTTCAAAAAAAAATTTTTTTGTGAGCGCAAAAGAACACTAAACTTGCAAAAGAATAAAAGTAAAAAACAATGTTCTAAACAATCTTCTATTACAAGCAATAACAATCTTCTATTACAAGCAATAACAATCTTCTATTACAAGCAATAACAACCTTCTATTACAAGCAAAAGCAATCGTCTATTACAAGCAATAACAATCTTCTATTTTCATTTAAAGAACATTAATAAACAATAATTAAATTAACTAATATTGATAATATTATTAGCCATTTTCATTTGAAGAGCATTAATTAAAATTTTAATTACAAACCGATTTCAAAAAAGCTACACTATTTTTTTAACAATATTTTGTAGTACTGCTAATAACGTAGTGAAACTTTTACAAATAATCAAAATTTTTCTTTGTTCTTTAGTAAGTAATATTAATGTTAGTTTACTCCAAACACTTATATATTTCATTTATAACTTTGATGTTTATAAGATTTGATAAGGTTTTTTAAGGTTATGCTTACTATTATTACATTTAAAATAAATTAAGTGATGGCTTTGAATAAAATTGAAACCTACATAACCAAAATGCAAAGGAGGAAACTAAAGGTTCTTGATAAAGACAAAAATGTTAAAATCTGATTTTATTTAATGCAATTTTTTTTCAAATGTAACATACTGTCTCAGAGTTAACAACCTGATAAAAACTAAATTAATATCAACATTCAGCATTCAACCTAACATTTAGAGTTGAATGTAATTGCCTAAAATACATAATATATAAAATATAAAATACAATATTTATAAAAATAGATATGACAATAGCAGATCTAAATTTAGAAAAATGACAATTCAGAAACTTCCATGCAATCATTTTTAAATTTTATCTAAAACAACCAAGTAAAAGTAAAACTGATCCATTCACTTTTTTTACCTTACATTTAAAGCTTTACCTTTACTTTTTAAGCAAACAAAAGGTTATTAAAACCTGATTACTACAATTCATTTTGGAATATACTAAATGTAAAGTAATTAAAAAAAAACAACATAATTACCGTTGTTTGCAGAAAATCTTGAAGTTACTTCTGGTAAACCTGGAGTTTCTAAATGATTAAATTTAAATGTTTCAAAAAAAATTTTTTTGTGAGCACAAAAGAACACAAAACTTACAAAAGAATAAAACTAAAAAACAATGTCCTAAACAATCTTCTATTACAAGCAATAACAATCTTCTATTACAAGCAATATAAATTCTTTCTTCAAAAATGTATGCTCTTCCTTTGTATTTCATAGAATCAATAAAATGACAATTGAGATGAAATTTCTTATTGTAAACTTTGTTACGAGTAACAAAAAATCCACAAAAAAATTTTTTTATTACTCAAAATTTTAATAACATTACAACTTGAACTCAAATGCAAAAAAAAGCTACGTTATTTTTTTATGAACCAAGAATTTTTTCTTTCACTTTCATTATCATGAAAAATCAAGGCCACTAAACATGTTTTCCTACAATTTTTAACAAATTAAACTAAAATTTTTTGTTATGATATTCATTAGCTAGATTTTTTCATTTATTCAAACCCTGTTGGAGTTCGTGCAAAAAATGTATCTGTTAATTTTGTAAACAACAAAAATTTTTAAAAAAAACTACCAGAACATTGCAAAATTCACATTCTGCTAATTAAAAATTTGGAAATGCTTGAACTAAGGATCTTTATTTAAAACTTTGAATATATCTGCACAAAGAAATAATCTGCAAAAATTAACAACCAAAAACTCAGTTTTTAATAAAACTTCAGAATAAACAAAACTTTTTGGATTTTACTAAAGGACAATTTAACCAAATCATCCTATAACTGTTTCTTATGAAGCATTTAATGTTTTTGTAACTGACATGCATTTTTGTCATTATACTATTTTTTCGTATTCTGTAATCGCTTAGGATTTATTTACAAGCAATAGCTATCTTCTATTACAAGCAATAACAATCTTCTATTACAAGCAATAACAATCTTCGATTACAAGCAATAACAATCTTCCATTACAAGCAATAACAATCTTCTATTACAAGCAATAACAATCTTCTATTACAAGTATTACATATTACAAGCAATAACATCTTCATTTAAAGAACAATTAAACTTTATTAACAAACTGACTTCAAAAAAGCAACGCTATTTTTGTAACAATATTTTGTAGCACCGCTAATGACGTAGCGAAACTTTTGCAACAAATTAAATTTTTTTATTTATTTATTAGTAAATAATATTTATGTTACTTTACTCTACACACTTGAATATTTCATTTATAACTTTTATGTTTATAAGATTTGATAAGGTTTTTTAAGGTTATGCTTACTAATATTACATAAAAATAAATTAAGTGATGGCTTTGAATAAAGTTGAAACCTACATAACTTAAATGCAAAGGAGGAAACTAAAAGTTCTCGGTAAAGACAAAAATGATAAAATCTGATTTTATTTAATGCTACTCTTTTTCAAACGTAAGATACTGTTTCAAAACAACCTGACAAAAATTAATTTAATACCAACATTCAGCATTTGGTAGTGACACCAATCCTGATTTTAACCTAACATTGAGAGTTAAATGTCATTGCCTACAACATGCCTACAACACAATATTTACAACACAATATTCACAATATTAAATGTCATTGTCTACAACACAATATGTACAAAAGTAGATTGTAGCAGATCTAAATTTTTAAAAATGAAAATTCAAAAACCTCCTTGCAATCATTTTTCAATTTTACCTAATACAACCAAGTAAAAGTAAAACTGATCTACCATTAACAAATAATTTTTTTTTAGAAACAATAATATCAGAAAGAATTGGGTACGAAGTATTAAGTAGCAGAAAAAAATTTCTGAAAGCATAGGCATCAAAAAACAGAGTAACATGAATAGTATGTTTTTTTAAAAAAAAAAATTCATAGTATGTTGTTTTCTTGAGAAGTAAAATGGCCTAGCAACTGTTGGCTTTGTTTTGGCCTTGGCCTTCAAAAAAAATAAATATAAAATTAAAGAATTAAAAGTTTTTATTCATTATTTTTATGTATTTTTGTTTTCGGCTTCATACATATCTACAAGTATGTTTTCTTATTGACTCTGAGCACAACCTTGGTTTATTTTTACATTATGTGGTTTATTTTCACAGTAATCGTTACTTATAGTTTTGTTAATAAGTGGCCTTAACGTTAGGCAAAAACTTAAGTCTTTGGTCTTGAAAATGATTGAGTAGGCCTTGGCGTTGAAACTCCTAATCTTGGCCTTGACCTAAAATCTTGGCTTTGGTATTAGCCTTGCAACATGTGGCCTTGGTCTGCTACTTTTGGCCTTGTTATCAACTCTGACTCAAGTATGCAAATCAGCATCGGGGAAAAAAACAGTGTCACATTTCAAACCATAAATTCAAAGCATTGTTCTATGAAGTTACTAAAAAGAGAATGGCCAATCATGAAACTTTGTTCAAGGCACTGGAGATTATCTCTCTAACACGTATTGAGTCTGAGCAAAAACTTTCTGTTGCTGAATTATTTGTGGTGAAAATTCGATCCAGAATGAATGACAACTTACTTTTTATCAATATAAAAATTATCAATTAAATCAGGAAGAATAAAAAATGAGACTAACATACAGATCATTTGAAGGTCTGCTCCAGATATGGCAACAGTATTTAATACAAGGATGGATAGGAGATATATAGAAATAAAGAATAGAAACCAGAGGAAGAAAGCGGCCATCATGATAAAGAGATACAACCTTAGCAGAAGGTTCATAAATATTCATTCATCCATTCATAAATATTTATTCATTCATCCGTTCATAATTATAGGATGATCTAGATTGTTATGAAAAAGATAAGCGAAAAAAAATTTAGTTTAAATTTTATCTGAATTAAAGTTCACCAGCCACTAAAAGCCCTATGCTATAGCAGAAGTAAGATCCTTTTCAAGCTCAAATGCTCCCTTGAAGCAATCAGAGAGTATTAGCTTCTTATCAAGACAAGAATAAATGGTAAAATGTTCAGTATACAATACCACCTTAGATGTAAATTAAAAAAAGTATAGGGCTAAGGATATGGATAAGGATAAGTTAAAGGAAATGAATAAGTGTGCTGTCTATTGAGAACAACTTTAATTCTATAATTGGTACGAAAGGTTTCAATAACCTTAAAGATGTTACCTGATACACCATAAAAAGAGAGCTTATGGAGAAGACGAGCATGCCAAACTTTATCGAAGACTTTATAAATGTTGAGAGCAATTGCCTTAGCCTCACAACATCTATCTAATGCAGGATAAAACCTATAAGTTATTAGCATTAACAAATCAGCAGAAGAACAAGAAGATCAAAATCCATATTGATGATATTATTTATTAGATTCAAGATGAAAGATTAAATGTTTGTTAATTAAAAACTTAAAAACATTGCTAATGATAGGAAGAAAACTAATGTGAAGGTAGTTGGACGAGTTAGCTCTCAAGAATTTTCAAAAATAAGGAAAACAGACGTCACTTTCCAACAGGCTGGAAAACATGACTCTGATAAGCACTTGTTAAATAGTTTTGAAAGTATAGACAACAGCTCCAAATAACACTTCTGCAAGACTATAGCAAGTACGTTGTATTGACCACAAGCTGCAGAAGAGTCTTTAGATAGAGAAGCTGGATAGAGATACGAATGCCAAGCAATGGATTGACCTGTTTGTTGGCTATCAGTTAGGAAATGTGATTAGTGGAATCAAAAGATGAGATTGATGAAAAGTTCTTAGCAAATAATTCAGCTTTGTCTTTAGGCAAGATTACAAAATATAAAGCATGCAAGAGAGGTGGAATAACAGATTTGCCTATATAAAAGACACTGTTAAAGATTCTCTAGAAGTCTCAGGAGCATAACATTTGAGATAAAATACGAGATTTTGTGACCTGAGAATAGCGGGCTTCAGCCTTAGACTAATCCTTTTTACATTGGTTTCTAGCAATAGTAAACAGATGTCTGTTTTCTAAAGAATTGTTTTCACGTTAAATATGAAAGTAATGGTTACAATTGAAAATTGCAGCAGCACGAAAAAGGAAAACCATGGAGAAGAGTGAAGATTGACATGGAATTGTCAAGAGGGAATAAAAGATTCCATGCCAGCCTGAATCCAAGAAGTTACATAATAAGCAAATTTATCAGCAGGAACAAAGAAAATCATGGCAAGAGTCCAAGTCAGCTTAAGGGTAGTTGTAAGCGATATGATGATAGGGGAATTCTGCAAAGTCATTAACACTAGAACAAAGCCATTTCAGTGTGATAAGCATTAACGTTACCAAAAACAATGATATTGGCTTAAGAATAAAGAGAAAGGACTCGATTAACTTGATCAGAAATAATATCCAAAATAATACAGTCTTAAAATAAAAGAGAGCGGTATAGAAAATAAGAAAGGTGATCGAGTGAAGTAGTACTAAACGAAGGCACATAAAAGAATAGTCTGTAAATTCAAACCTAGTTTCCTAACAAATGGTTGAATTCTTGCAAATACAAATGGCCAGACCAAGCATTTGACTATTTAAGTCTTTACAAATTAAAGGAAAATGACCATCAACAATAAGTTCACAAGATAAAACAGCTGATTCAAATTATTCTGAACTTTGAAAGAGATAAGACTTAGCAAAGAAAAGTTACTTCATAGACCACAAATATTAGAGAAAGGTTTAGAGAACTTGGTGATGACAATGGTTTTTTGAGTTTTATAGTTTTTTATATTTTATTAAGTTTGAAACAGTTATCACTGTAAAACTTTACTTCAGAATATTTTAGGACACATGATCACATTTTAATAATTTACAAAACACTAGTATAACACTGTTGAGATATTAGAAAAGTTTTCAAGAAGTTTAGATAATGCTCTTAAGTCCGTAATATTATAACCAACTTAGTTTAATTTTATTTGAATAGATTTTGCAATTCGACTGTTGTAGAATGAACATAGCATGGAATTAAATAGTCTTTTATAGCATCACTATCATTGAATAAGAGTTTTTACTGTAGAAAATCTAAATATTTTGCACACACAAAAAAATTATCAATTAGTTTATTATTATTAGTTAAAAAATAATTACTTGTAAATTTGTCAATTTTTCTTATTAAATCTATTCTCTTCATGTTTCTTAAAGCTGTTTTTAACTCCTCAAATGTTGGATTATCACTCATTTGCATCCATGTATTTAACATTGAATACGCCTTTTCGTCAGTTTTAGGATTATCTTCATCAATCATACTTAAATAATGTTCTTCAATATTTAACCTACGTCCAAGAGTTTTCCAACTTACTCCAACGCATTCACTAAAACTCAACATGAACTCTTGGCTATAAAGAATGTTTTCACACTTCTTTGCATATGTATTATTTTGCGCCATTTTGATGTTTCTAAAAAAAAAATTAATACATACTTATATGTATATATATATATATATATATATATATATATATATATATATATATATATATATATATATATATATATATATATATTAATTAATTGCATTGCAGCAACATCTTCTTTATTTTGATTTATAGCATTTATTTGCCATTTTATAAAATTTTTTATTTATTAAATAGTGTTAAAACTTTTATCGAACAATACACTATAGTGGCTGAAGTGGTTAGCTCTATGAATGGAAAATACCAAAAATCTTACTTTGGACTACAAGCAATCTTTTAAAATTTATTTACATTGTAATACGCCTATTGAGAATTTATGCTAAATAATATAATTGCAGTATATTATGGAATCGTAACTTTAGCTTTAATTTGCAAACTTGTGAAATTTCAGATTCATGAATGCTATACTTAAGTGAGGACTTTGCTTGGTACTGCAATTATTTTAACTGTTGCAAAGACATTTAGGCAATAAAATATTCGTCAAGGAAATGGAAGAAAAATAGCTACAACTACTAGCACATAAATTTTTTCTTTACTTTTATTATTAAGGGAAAAACTTCTTAAAATATTCTTAAGTAAAAAAAACTTAGTTTTTTATGAAATTTATAGACTTTTTTTTTATTTATAATCATTTACAAAAAAGGACCTTTTTTAGTTTTATTCAAAACAATTTGAAGCAAAAAAACTCACGATGCGTTGCTCAAATACTAAATGAGGAAATAGGCTTTTAAATAAAGGATTCAACATATTGAACTGATTATTTCACAAGACGTCGAATTTTTGTTTCTATTTCTATATTTAAAAGAAAAATATTAGGTTTCTATATAAAAAAAGTTTTTCGTATTTTTTTCAATTCATCTGGACTAATTTTAGATTAATCCGGAAAACTACATTAGTCTGGATAATTTTTTTCATTAAACCGAAAGCGCTGATATTTATATAATTTTATGAATTAAATCAGAAACACAATTTAATAATAAAATGTCATTGAAAATAATAAAAAAATCTGCTATGATCTGATTCTTTGCTTTTTGGTTTTTTAAAAGTTCCTCAACGTTCTATTCTAATAGATGTTTTTAATTACTTGTGGCTATGAAAATAGCCATTTTTTAATTCATTGCAGAACAGCTCATCAGTTCTTCATTTAGTTCATGGTCTTTCTTTTTCTTTTTATACTTCCTAGAATAGTTAATTTATATCATGTCTTGAAGTTGTGCTATTCATAATAAAAAGTAAGACTCGAAACAACTTAATCATTCTGATATCCTAGTTTAAATTTCCCCCTGTCACGATCGGATAATTATAAAATTTGTGAGCAACATTTTCAGTATTGGTTATGCCACTTCCTTTACTGACAAAAGAAACCCATATTTTCAATTGTATCTTGAATAAATGCTAGAATTTTTTTTTGCTTTCAATAAATTCTTAACTCTTTTGTGAATATTTCTTCCTTGCTTTACTGCTAAGAGTTTACAAGCAGTATTAAAAACCCACTCCATGCAGCGCATCCATAAATAAAGACTGCAAATTCCAAGTTTCAAAACTTGCTTGCTTAATTTTTTATTTTTTCTCAATAGTTTCAAATCAATCTCCTTAGAATTTGCAAGACAAACATAGCAGAATTGAGATGAAATTCTTTTCTTAAGCATATTGGATACAACAGTGTTTAGTGTTTTACCATCATTCATTGTGGCATAAATAGTTGACAAATTAGACTTTACTACTAAAGTAATTTCACCTAGATTAAATTCAATATTGTTCAACACAAAAAATTTAATAAAAATTGAATTTAAAATTTAAAACTCTGCATTAAAAAAAAAGAAAAAAAACTTAAAATAAAAAGATTAAAACACTAAAAGAAGAAATTGTATTAAACAAAAGTAAATTTTCATTTATTTCATTTCATTTAAAACCTAAGTTTGTCAAAGATTGTCAAAGATAAGATTTTTATAAATGATTTCGATTGAAGTTTTATTAATTCGCTGCAACTATGTTGAGCAGTAGAAATTTTTTGTGCATATGTCACAATAGAGATGTTTATGTTGTTAATGTGCTTAGGTAACTAAGATTGCATGTATAACACACATTAAAGAGAAAACTTTTTTTTCTTATAGGTTAAGGTTTTTACATTCAAACTTTTTTTCTTCTAAAGATAAATAATGGAGCGAAGCTCCTATTAAGCTCGGAATGGTCTGGAAAAAAATTTAATAAAAACTTAACAGAAACTTAATAAAGAAAAAAATTAAGTTCATACCCGTTTTTTTATAGAGGTCTACATTTTTACAAATAGAAGTTCTGTAGTATTGAACAAGAATTGTTTACTCAAAACAAAGATTTGACTGATTTTAATTTTCAACCACTTACTAAAAGTTATTGAAATAAAAAGGCTATATAAAAAGACTATATAAAAAATAAGTATAGATATGGTAGGTGTGAAATAGACTTACCATGACCCATATTATAAGGGTCATGTCAAATTCACATATGTTCAAGTCTAATTTTAAAAATTCTTTAAATTTTTTATACCAATTGTAATTAATCAACACATATCAAGCGGGTATTTTAAATATTATTTAGAATAACTGCTTCGGATACTTATATCTGAACCACTAATATATAGCGGTTTGTGAAACAACTACAGAAGAGTATAAAATATTTAAAAGTTAACTATATTATAAATTATTTTTTTATTCAAACTTTAAAAGGTAGACAATATGCATAGTTTTTTTAACGCCTACTAAAAAATATTAAAGTAAGAAATAACTATAGAAATGGTAGAATTAACTTATACAGACCTGTGTTTTATGGGTCAAGGCAGCTAAAATGTGTATATTTCAATATACTTTACATTTTTCTTTATTTATATGTACATTTTCGATTAGGAAAAATATAAAGAAATTTAAACAAGATAAGAATTCTTCTGGATGTAATCAAGTAACAGTGATTATACCTTTCCAAGCTTCTTCATTTTAAGCTTTATATTTCTTTGTGAAGGTTAATGAAAATATATATACATTTATATACATTTTTTGGTTTTTCGTTTTGCCATCTTAGATAAAAATTTTGCAAGAAAAATCACATTGTTTTTTCTCATGAAACATTGCAGCCAACTTGATTTTTTTGGAGAAACAGATTTACTTCCTAATTATTTTCTAATTTTACACAACTACATTCTAAATATCACATTTGATAAAATTATTTCTGTTTGATTGTATAAAGCGTTTGGTTATATTAGTAGAAACTTTGTGATAAACTTTTGCATAACAAGTGAAATACAAAAAGTTGTATTAAGCTTGCATGCGTTAATTATTTATATAAATGCTATCAGTGCTGTACTCAGCATTAATTTAGGAAATACCATTTATGAAAAAGATTCTTCCCCTTTCCAACCTTCTTTATACAAAGAGTTTTACAATGATAATGCATTCTGTATTGAAAAATTTTAAATTTTGTACTTGTAGAGTAGTACAAACACTTTCTTGGCACTTTTTTCACAGAAAAAACTAAACAAAAACATTTTTGGTTCAAAATGAGTCAGCAAAAAGCAAGATTTCATTCAGAAAAGATTTCATTCAGAGTCAGATCTGTTTTGGTTGTGTTAATTAAGGCAAAAAAATATCTATATTTGAGGAAAACAGTTTATTGATTTATCTGATCAAAGACTATGTGAACTCAGTCTGAACCTCAAGTCTAAAATCTCATCTGCCTGGAATTTGCTGAAGCTGCATAACTTGTATTTTAAAACAGAAAGATAAAGCAATCAGTAAAGATTTGGAGACTTTCTGAATAAATGACTGTCATCAAGTTAAAAATAATTATAAAAGATGACAATTGCTATTGAGCTGTTTGAGCTAAGGCTAAAAAAAGTATTAAAAGCAGTACCAGAACAACTAAAATCAGTTGTTCACATAATCTTTCTAAATTTATCTATCTGATGATTATAGATGATAATCTGAGATAATTCCATTATAAAAAAGAAATTCATCCTGCTCAGAATGCTGTCAAAATGTTGACAACGGTATTTGTTAACCTTGCAACAAAAAAACAACTGCTGAAAACTCCTATGCCTTAATTACATCAATAAATCAAAATACTTCTGACAGAGTTGTTTCTTGTAAGCTAAAAAATATCTATTATTGGTGATAGCACAAGTATAAAACTTGCAACAGGAGGAAAGATTCTTCCTGTTAAAGAATACCAGTCACTTAGCATATAAGAAATAAAACAATCATAAAGTTGACGATAATCTTTTAAATTGTACAGTAATAGGAAAAATACAGCTGATAAGTTAAAATGCTAAAAGAAGAACACCTATGCCAAACACCTATGCTGTTACAGGAGAACAGCTATGCTGAAGTTACAAACAGAACACATTAGTTGAATAGGTTTTATGATGTGATAAAATGTCGACTCAAGAACAATAAAAAATTTTACTAAAAGACTTACATTTATTCTATTCATTTTCCAAGACTTATTGTTTTTAACTTTTTTTTTTGTACTTTGCTATTTGGTTTAATTTTGTAAAACGTATTCAAAATTTCTTTGTCATAATTAATATTAAATAAAAAAAACAAAACAGTTTTGCCAAAATTGTTCTTCAATTTATTCTGAAATGTTTTTTTCCAGGCATTTGATCATGAGTCCATACATAAACTTAGTGTAAAAATGGCTTCACAGTTCGGATTTACACTTAACAGAGATAATATGAGAATTCAAGTTTGCAACCTTGCCATAAAGCATTGCAAAGAAAATAAAAATGTCATATATAAACTATGGATCTGTTTAAAGGTTGATTCAACTACAAGATATATGTGTCACTACCTTGGTACTAATGCCCTATACTCTAAAGACAATCAATTTATTGTTGTCAATCTTAGCACCATTGATACAAAAGGAAAACAAACTGCAGACCACACTTAAAAGATTATTGAAAAATGTTTAGATAAGTTTGGAATTAATAAAGCTATCATTCTTATTTTTTATTTGTCATTCATTTTTTTAAATTTCAAAATGATATGTTTATGTATTTCTTCTTTATTTGTTTAAGGTTACATAAAAAAACTATATATTTTTGTTAATTACAACATGATATATTTTGATCATGTTACTAAGATAATAAAAATTATTTAAAAGTTTTTAATATTCTGAAAGTCAATTCTATGACAAAAAAAAACAAGGTCTTATTTGTAAAATTCTAATAAGTAATTTTTATTTTATATTCTTTTAATTCATCATGATCCTATTTCGTTATTTTACGCATAGTCATATAGCTGTTTTTAACTCACGTGTAGTCATATTTTTTAATAACGTGTAGTCATATAGCTATTAACTCAGTGGCGAAAGGGTTAAGGCCACTATTAATGAAAAAACTTGCCGCAGGACACGTTTTTTTAAGAGTAGTTTTTGAAGTTAAGATTTCCTAAGATCCAAAACACATCAAATTTGTTTGAAAATTTACATATAGAGTAAAAAGAGGTAAGAAATCTAATGGAACGGGGAACCTTTTTAACACTTATACATAATTTCTAAATACTCAGCATTTAAAAACTTTAAAGTTGATTTATTAAAAAAAAAAAGTCTTATTAAGCTCTTTACAACCATGTTAACCATATATAAACATATTGACATAAAAAAAAATCCTATGGAATGGCTATCTTCAGAAAGTAGGTAGTAAGAGTTTCCAAAATATGTGTTAGCTGATTTAGCTGATTAGCTTAAAATTAAATAAGAAAAACCAAAATTCATAAATAGAGTTCAACTTTTAAAAATAAAACGCTATTACTATAATTTTTAGAATAAAAATTTGAGAGATATCAGGTCGGATAAAAGTGAAAAAAAAAAAATTCTATTATAAATTTAAAGCTGTTCGATTCAAATAAAAATGTTAAATAATATTTTTATTTAAAAATTAATTAAAATATTATATTTAAGATATTATAATAAATATGCATGGCTAAACAATAATAAGCTAAACATAAATAACAATAAACTTACATTCGTATCATACATATGAAACACTCATTCAACACCCCTTCCTTTTTTTATTTGCGTTAACAGAATGTTTATAACTTTTATTATACGTTCGAGGCAATGGTACATTACTAACTTTTGGTTGCATTTCAAACATGTGGGTGGGTTCACGTTGTTAAGGATGATCCTAAGTAAGATTTTGACTTTTTAATAAAACACAGACTACTTGATTCATTATCTTTCGATACAAATTCATTAACTTTGTAAGTCTGCGTTTTGTTATTTTTTCAAAATTATATTTTGAATCATCCTAAAGAAGGTTAACCATTCGGGTACGGCTTTTCCTATTTCACGCAATATTTATACCAGTATAATAAATATTGCATACGCAATTGCGTATGAATAGTTGCGTATGCGTAAGTTTATAGCTAATCAGCTCTAATCGCGTTTTAAATAGTGTTATTAACATCGACTAAAGTGAAAATAGTGGTTTTGCCGAAACACATGATATTCGGCCCGACGCTCGGGCGAAGCTGCCGAATATTTGATGAAACTTTCCTATGTTGAGAGTTCCCACCTGGTTAATTGAAGTGTGTATCGTGGGTATACTACAGGGCCGACAACACCGGAAGAGAGGGGGCGCTGGGCGTTCCCCTCCCCACTTTTTTTCTAAAGGATCATTTTATTTTTTATCTTTTTTTAAATAAAAATTTAGAGAAAAAGACTTTTTTTTAAAACTGACGACTGTATCCCCCCCCCCTCCCTTTTCGAAGCCTTTGTCGACGGCCTGTACTAACATAAGACGTTAATCAATTATTATGATTCAGATTACTAGTTGATTCAGCTCTACTTCGTAAAAAAAGGAAACGTAAATGAAAACGATTAAACTAATCTCTACGAAAAAATGCGTACATATGAAGATGTGAGAAAGAATAACTCTAATTGCAAATGATATTCAATTTGCAATTAGAGTCAATTTTAACAGAACTTGCTTAGAAAATTTTGTTATTTGCAGGTGGTAGTGTACATAGTTATAGGCTATTTTAGGAAGTATAACATCTCTAATTATAACTATTACTTATTTTTTGTTTACTCATAAAGTTTTATCAAATTCATTGCATATTAGCATTATTTTGGCTTTTTCCGGTAATCTGTAATAAGACCGTAAGGACTTCTAAAAGCACCTTAATAACTTCTAATTTTCACACAGGGCCGCGTCCAATTATTTCAAAAAAATATAAAATGAAATGAAATTACCGTTTAAGAAAACATACGTACAGATAAGATAAGGTATCTTAATTATAAAACACCGTTTAACAAAACAATAACAAAAAATATATATATTTTTTAATTACATTTAGATAACACTAATAAAAGAGAAACGAAATCAAAAGAACTCGAATATATTATTTATTGAGAAAATAACTTGTATTAGTTTATTTTTGACAGTAGAAAAATTCCAATTTTGATAAAAATCAAAAATTTTTAAAACTATTTGACTCCAATTTGAAACCAAATTTTGGCTCCAATATTTGGAACCAAAAAATGATAAAATTAAATTGTTCTTATTACTAACTCTTGGAGTACAAAAAACTAACATCAGCCAAAAATTGTTTACTGTTGTTTCTTAGAGAATTACTAAAAAAAGAAATTATATTATTGCTTGCTTACAATGCTATTTACATAATCTTGATGACTTTAAATCGATTCAGAATCACCAGATAATCTTTTAAAACTCCAGAATAAAAATGGAATTGCTGAAATTACTAACCAGTTTATTTCTACATGAAGAAGTAAATTCAGCATCTGTCTAATACCTAATCTACTTGTTATGCGAAACCAATAATTAAAAAAACTAAAGCTGAAGATTTAGCAGAAATGATATCATATATCATTTCTGATATTTTATATCAATTATTCTAAACAAAAAACAAACATTAGCGAAAAATAACATATTTTCTTTCCTCCTTTAAATTATCGTTTTTATTTTCTCCTTTAAATTTCCTCTTGTGTAAGTAGTTTTTCAAAACAAGTTAAAATTTTCGAGTCTTTTTTTTTGAGCAGCCGTGGCGCAGTGGTTAGAGTTCTGGCTCAGAACCCAGAGGTCCTAGGTTCGACGCCAGCTCTAGCCCAACAAAAGACATTGGTACGGAAGGAGGCATGAACTTCCTGTTAAATGCTCTCCCGCGGTGCTCTGTGAAAAGACCGTAAGGACTTCTGGAAGCACCTAAAATAACTAAAAAAAAAAAAAAAAAAAAAAATTTGCATATTAAATGAAGTAGGCGTTTTAATTTAATATGAAAAACTACAGACCCGAAGAAATTAAAAATTTAGTAAATAAAAATTTTTTATTAACTAAATTTTTAAGTTAAATTACATTTTTTATAATAATACCAATATTATATATCAACCCATTTATAGTATTAAAAATTTTTTTTTAATTATTATGGTATTTTACAATATATTTACAAATGTCAAATACTTTTTGTGTTTGCTAAATTAGAGCACTTTTTTGATTTATGAATGACTATTTTTCTGAAATTTACATTAATATTTAATATAAAAAATTAATTTCTTTCAAATTTTTCTCATTTTTCTTTGATACACATATGAACTCTGTTGAAAAATTTATAACAAATGACAATACCGATACCGTCAAGGATTTCATCCCAAATTTTGACTAGTAAATCCTAAGAATCATTTAAGTTATTGCATTTTACATTTTTTAGTTTTTCCAACATAAAAAACATCCAATAACCAATAGGTTCAAATCTGGACTGTTGGCGGGCCATGAAACAGAAATGAAACAAGGGAAATTTTTTATTTGAACGGTTTTTGCATTATTTTTGGACGCTAAATTCTGATGGAAAGTAGATTTTTATTTTTTAATTGTTTTTTTTTGCCGTTTAATAATATAAACAGTTTCGAAGCATATAAATAAAAATAAATATTGGCGAGGCAAGAAGAAGACTTATTTAGCCTCATTACCGAGCCCCATTCTAACGTATTTACAAAAACCTTAATATTTAAATATCTATAGTTAACAAACCTTTCATTAAAAAAAATATAAAAGTAAAATAGATAACATTTCGTTGGCATTTAAAGAAAAATTCAAAGAATCAAAATTTAAGGAAAAAGTAAGATCAAGTGAATAAGAAAAAATAAATAAGATATTATCATTTTCCTAAAATTTAAAAACTTAAATTAAGATTTAAAAATAAAAAAGTAAATAAATTAATATACGCCATAGAAATAACGTAAATAAATTAGCAAACGTCATAAAGGTAATAAAATAATTAAGGTAATGAAAAAAACCACTCATTAACTTTCAATAATTGTTCGTTTCTTGTTTCAAATAGTGTATTAATAACTCTGTGGGAATAAAAAAGATTGAAGTCATCAGCAAAAAGAATACAATTTAATAGGTCTGTTGCTAAATTTAATTCATTAATGTACGCTAAGAACAACAGTGGTCCTTAAGTAGAGCCCAGGGGAACCCCGCAAGTTACGGCAGACGGGAATGTTTGTTTTTGTTCATACACTATAAATTGTTTTCTATCTGTCAAATAACTTTTGAACTAAAGTAAGCTGTTATTTTTTACTAAGTTTTTTTACTAGTATATTATGATCAACGATATCAAAGGCTTTTGACAGATCAATGAAAATTCCGAAGGTAAAGTAGTTGCTACTGAATGCACTTGATAGATGAACGCCAAACATTCTATTAGTATGAGGTTTTACAAAATAGAATACAAAAATAGAACTCCTACACTAGCGGCCATAGGAATGGACACCCTTTTAAAATATATGAAAACTTCAGTTTGGTGTATTTTTTTTAAAAAAAAAACCATATTTATGCGGTTTTCTATATTGATCATTATTTTTTGATGTGTTTAGATTAAAAAAACTAAAATTTTGAGTAAAATTCACAATTTTAATATAAAAATAGAACAATTTAATGACAAAGTGGCAAGTTATGGAAAATTTACGTTTTACAGCTAACAAAACATGTTATTAAAAAAATGGCTTATACAAAAAAAAAAATTAATATTTTGTTGGATATCCATTATTTTTTATTACTGCAGCAATCCTACTAGGCATTGAGTCCACTAAATTGCCCAAATCTTCAGTGCTGATCACGTGAGACCAGGACTTGAATATGGCCTCTATTAGTTGTCGCTTGTTTCCAGGTTTTTCTTTCCTAACAAGTTTTCTATCGGGTTCAGGTCCGGACTGTTTCCAGGCCACTTCAAAACGTTTATTTTTGACAGTTTTTGCGGTGTGGCATGTTGCACTGTTTTGCTGGAACACACAGGTTTCTGTTTTACCTTCAAACAAATCATCAATCTGTTGTTACAAAAAATGTTTTTTTTTGGTATTTTTTGACGTTTAAAATACCATCCACAATGTGGATACAACCCACAGCATCTCTGGTCATGCATCCCCACACCATTACACATATGGGATGCTTTATTGTAACCAATGTGCACTCAGGTAAAAGACCTTCACCGGGCCTTCTTCTCACATACTTAATTCCATCACTTCCAAAAATGGAAATCTTGCTTTCATCACTCCAAATAACTCTTGCCCAGTCTACCTTTGTCCACTCCTTGAGTTCTTTTGCCCAAATCAAACGATTCTTTCGTTGTTTTTTGTTTAAATATGGTTTTTTCCTGGGTCTTCTTGCTTTTAAACCATTTTCAAAAAGCTTTCGGTGAATTGTTCTTGAACTAACCGAAACTGCGGCGGCCTCTAAATCATTTTAAATTTTAGCTGAAGTTGCTCTTCGGTTCTTAAGTGCAAGCCTCATTATCATCCTGTCATCGTTTGCAGTTGTCTTCTTTATTTTTCTATCTTTTGGCGTATTTTTGAAGGTATTGGTTGCCTTAAACCTTTCGTACACCTTCCTCACTCCAGATTTTGTTGCTCCATTCCCCAACTTTTTGGCGATTTCCATGTACGAACAACCTTCTCCACGTAATGTAACAGCTTTGCATCGCTTTGTAGGTGACCAATATTCTTTCGCCATTGTAAATAAAAGTACAACTTTAAAAAAATCTTCAAGAGAACTATCGACTTTTCACCAGAAATTGTTGAAACGCAACTAAATGACTAAAAAACAATCTTTTATTTATAAATTAAAAGATTTATGGATAAAAATGTCAATTTATGACATAATTAACTATTAGTCATCACAATAAATAGACTAATTTTCATAAAAGCACAAAAATAATGAGACATTTATTTTTTACTGGAGAAACCCATTAGGTTTCTTTGCATTGGGTTTCTTTAGTAATTGGTGTTAAAAATGGTGTCAAAATTTCTAGTAATTGGTGTCAAAAATGAGCAATGAGTCATTTTTGACACCAATTAACAATAATAATCCATAATTATGTTTAAAATAGATATAAACGATTAAAATTTGCGATTTCCTATAAGCCAAATAATAGATGACGTGGTTTAAATATAAAAATAAATAATTAAATCCACCAAATGCATGATATGTCAACTTTTCTAAGAAAAATGGTAAAAATTGAATTTAAGCTCTAGTGTACTTAAATTTAACTTCTTTATCAATAAATTATTATATAAATTAAAAAATTTAATGCGAGTTTTTTGCCCTTGGAAAATGCACCAAAAAATATAACCTTTGATGCATTTCGGAAAGTTCTTACATAACGTGGAACTCAAACTAACTCTATAAACTCAATCACTTTGTCAATTAACAGGGCGCTTAAGCAGGAATAACTTTTTATTAAAAAAAGTTGTCGGTGGTGCCGTTTCTTTATCAACTTTCATCTCTTAATACGCTTAAGCCTATTTCTGATTGTCAGACCAGCAGATAATAGAGCCAACGACCCCTCCCCCTTTTTTTTTCAGAGAAAATTCTAGATATAGATGACTTTTTGAAAAATTGACGATTGCGCCCCTCCACTTAGAAACCCGTGTCGTCAGCCCTAAGATAACTATCTTTTTATTAGCTTTCATCCATAAGTTTGTTTTAACCAAGTTTCTGATAGATTTGGAATTGGTTTCTAATTATTTTGTAACTGATCTTCCCGATTTAGCTAAATTGCGTCAATAACAAATAAGCTTTATGAATTTTTTGGAACGAACCTCTTAATTTCTCTGGTTTTTTTTCCTGGGATTCCTAAGGCATTTTAAGGTTGCAATATACCATCTTGCGAAAAAAACTTTTGTAAAAACATAAACTTTATATAAATAACTATAAACATTATTCACATATATTTAACAAACATTTTTATTTTACACTTTTGTCATTGTTATGTTTACTATGATTTTAAGTTTAAATTTTTTAACTTTACAATTTGCATATGGTCACATACTAACATTTAGTTGAATCGCGATTCAAATTACTATTTGAGAGAGATTCTTCTTTTTAAAATAGACGATGACGTAGTGACGTAGCTACAATAAAAAAAAAAAAAAAATTGAAATTTTAATTTTTTTAATCTCATTTCCAGTACTTTTTTAATAACAAAATTTTAATAAGTCATTAATAAATCCGACATAACATGTCAAATTTATGAGCTAATAATAAAGCCGATATAATATGTCGGGTTTATGAACTAATAGTAAATCCGACATAAAATGTCGGATTTATGAACTAATAAAAAGTTAAGCTAAATGATCACTATTTCCGATTGCAACATAAGATTATCATTCTTTTACAAACTCGACGTAAGATATGAATGTTGCGACGTAAGATATGAATGTTTGCGACGTAAGATATGACGTTAGAATGTTTGCTAGAAATTTTGTTCTTACAGTTAATTTGGTAAGAAAAAAAAAAAACTAAATAACATATTTTCACTTTAGGGGTCGTCCATAGATTGCGTCATGCTTTAGGGAGGAGGGGACCGAAGGAGAAGGGATTAGTGGTTTTGTGACGACTCGTACTTGTTACTAAATAGTTAAGATGTTGCGACGAGGGGGGAAGGGAGGGGTAAGAAATGGTAAAAAATTGCGTGATGTAATTTATGGACAACCCCTTATTGTATAGCGGCCTCATAAACCTACAAAGTTTGTAATTTAAACAGATCGGAAATAAAACTGATCATATCAAAATGATCAATGGAAGCCATCATAAAACTTTATTTCTAATGTTTGTGCCACAGAAACTCATTTGCAAAAAAAGTGCACGACTCAAGAATCAACAAAATTAAAAAATGTTACCAGGTATCTTTATCTTTAACATTTTAATTGAACTTTTTACAAAATCTTTATTCAAATAATTTGATTATCGAATATACAAATACTTTAATTTCAGATTTCCAAATACTAATTTTAAGTTAGGTTAATGCAATATTGATAAAATGGTATGCTAAATAGAAGAATTAAAACAAGCCTTTAATAAATATCTATTAAAAACTAAATTTTAGTTTATTTTAAAAATGAAGAGTAATAAAACAACAAATATCTTGGTTTTTCCCAAATAAACCACCTTAAACAACCTTGCTACCGGTGGGAAAAAAACTGTAACAAATACATTTCAATCAAATGCAAATAAAAATATTTAAGAAATTTTTAAATTAAATACAACATGAATACAAATACAACATGAATACAAATATGCCAATTTAGCCCATAACTACCAAATACAAATACAATTTCAAATAAAAATACCCCAACCTTGATCATAGAAATTAAAAACCACACAAGATTAAAAAACAAACTGGTGAGCTATTGGTGACAGACATGATCAAGAACTCTGTCATCTATTTCTCCTTAAAGCATTCTGGAAATTTGGGTACTACATCTGTCCAACAACAACTGTGGTACTACATCTGTCCAACAACAACATCTGAAAAAATCTTATATAAAACTACTGGTTATAATAATGCATTATTATTTAATAATTTTTTCCAGATGTGACTACATCTGTAAAAAAAATCATATATGTAACTATATCTGGTTAAAACAACGCATTATAATTTAATAATTTCATAAAATCACGTAGCTATTTTTAATATAATTTAAAAGATGTAACTACATCTTCAGAATTTTCAGATGTAGTTGTACAGATGTAGTTTTTCTTAACATAATTGAAAAGATGTAACTATATCTGTAGTAATCATTTACTTTTTACGCAGATATTAACACTTTGATACATCAAAAATCCCGCAAAAACCAACCAAGACATCAAAAAACTAGTTTTAGCCGGTCAAGTTCACCACTTCCATTAATTAACTTGCTTCAGTAAAAATTATTATTATAAAAAATTTCAGCCTGCTTTTTCTTGAAATAAAGCTTTTTTGCTTCCCAAATTATTTTGTAATTATTTTTTTTGCCCTTTGTCATTAAGACTTTGGCCACCCTTGCTGTAGATGGTACTTTTAGGTATATAAACACTTTTTAACTTTATTCCAGTTTGCAAGTGTCAACTTTTTTCTGGGTAAGAGATTTGAATAAAATTTATTTTTAGATTTAGGGCCGGCAAAGTCTAGAGCCAAGCCAATGAGTTTGATAAACATAAAAATCGCCAATAACAACAGCATCGGAAAACGAATAAAGAATAAAAAGATTTGGTTAATTTGACTAGAAATAACACCAAAATGTGTGTAGAAAAGGTTATCAAGTGAAAGGTTGCTAAATGAAAACACGTAAAGGAACAGTTAGAGAATTCGAATCTGATTTCGAACTAAAATGTTTTTTTACTTTTTCAGCCTTAATAATAGTATTATTATTAATATTTGGATATATTGAAGCAACTTACATTGTTTGCTTATTCGACGTGTTCTTGGTAAACTTTCGCATCTACCCTCACTCATCCAAGCTGAAACGTGAAATTTAATATTTTCACTTCAGAATAACATTTCAAAACTAAAAACAAATTTTAAATATAACTAAATGTAGTTACTGTAAAGCTATAAACTTTAGTTGGCTGAAGAGCTTGCGCAGTAAAACAGCGGTCAATGCCTCTATATATTACCTGGAAATAAATGTTAAACTTAATTCATAGTTGCAGTTCGTTAATTGTTTTGAAACTATATTATTTTTTTATATATAAATTTAATTCTAAAGCATAAATCAAATAAATAAATATATATTCAAAAAAGTATTTAACAAAAATAATGAAATGAGGAGGAAAAACATTTGCTAACGAAAGAACAACATTCAATACAAGAGGAAATATGAAACAAAGCACATATAAGTTTTCCAAAAAATAGCTAATCTAAAAAGTTTTAAGAAGATTATTACAGAAAAAAATAACATACTATGTTTTTAGATTTCCTTCAATCAGTAAAGAGTGCGATAACAATAATGTGAAATTATAATAGACTTTAGAAAAAATAAACTAACCTAAGCTTGAAAATGTTTTTAATAAGGATAAGAAAATAGGCTTCAAGTATACTCAGTACTCAAAATATATATATATATTTTTTCGCTTCCAACAAGGCTGCAAGCAACTACTATAAGAGTTGGAAGCTGGAAGAGAAAAGATAAAGTTTGTAGAGCAAGATAATGATTGACAGACAACTTAAAAGATTGCAAATTGGATGAATCAGGAAAGGAAGCGAATTCCAAAGAACTGATGTTTTAGGAAAAAAACCAAACAAATAAGAGTTTTGGGAGCACTTAGGAACAGTCACAAAAAAAAGATGAGACTTAACTGTCTCATCCTTTTCTATGACTGTAACACAAGAATGAATTTTAGCAGATAGCACAAGAGACACAAGCTCTTTAGTGCAGTGCCCATTATAATATTTTTAAAAAAGAGAAAGAGAAGCAACATTATGACGATGTGATAATGGTTGAAGGTTGGCTGCAAGAGCAAGTACAAATATGTTTACAATGCTTTTCTAAAAAAGAAAAAGCATCGTTAGAAGATCTGCCCCATGATTTTTTTTTTGTTCATTCACCTCCCCAAGGCCCAGAAGGCCACTACAGACAAGGAGGCTACTTAATTGTGGTTATAACTCTCTCTCAACTTTATAACACCAAAACACAAACCTTGACAAACAAGGCCGCTACGCCGAGAAACAAGTTGAGCACGGTACTACCAGGAATGTGGTGGGGATCGAACTTGGAACCTCTCGCTTATGAAGCGAGCGCTCTACCACTACACCACTACTGTATAAACTACACCACTACCTGCATTTGGCAATAGTATTCCATGCAAGGACGATTTTGAGATTTATAGAGATAAAGACTAGAATCCGGAGTAAGAAAGTGTTAAGCACGATAACCTTAGAAATTTTGCAATGAATTTGATATACGGTTTCCAAGAAAGGCTGGAAGTAAGAGTTAGTCCGTGAAATAGAAGGGTAGATGACTCATCAAGCACATTACCGCTCATATATATAGGAAGATCTAAATTATTGCGATAACGATTGGCTGAAAAAAATTGGGTTTTATCTAAATTAAAGTTTACCAGCCACTGTGAGCCCATTGCTGTAGTAGAAGTGAGATCCTTTTCAAGCTCAAATGCCCCCTCCAAGCAATCAGAAAGTGTTGGCTTCTTATCACGCCAAGATTAAATAATAATATCATCAGCGAACAATGCCACCTTAGATGTGAGAATATCTGGAATATCGTTAATGTAAATTAAAAATATATAGTATAGGGTCAAGAACAGAACCTTGAGAAACCCGAGAAACCCCTGAAGATACAGAATATGAAGAAGAGTGCTGTCCATTGAGGATTACTTTTATACTAAGATTGGAAAAAAAGGACTCAATTATCTTAAAGATGTTACCAGATACACCATAAGAAAAAAGCTTATGGAGAAGACCAGCATGCCAAACTATATCAAAGACTTTAGAAATGTTAAGAACAATAGCCTTAACCTCTCCACCTCTATCTAATGCACGATAAAACCTAACGCTTATTACTGTAAGCAAATCACCTGTAAAAACAAGAAGATCAAAATCTATATTGATGAAAGTAATTTATTACTATCAGAAAGTAAGTTAATAGATTCACGATGAGAGATTTAGCGTTTTCTTAGTAAGAGATTTAAAAACCTTGCTTATGATAGGAAGAAAACTAATGGCGAAGTTGTTAGACGAGTCAGACCACTCTCCAGAGTTTTTGAAAATAAGAATAACAGATGCTGCTTTCCAAAAGGCTGGAAAAAAAGACTCTGATAAGCACTTGTAAAATAGTTTTGAAAGTATAGGCGACAGCTCCGGAGAACACATCTGCAAGACTATATTAGGTTGTTGTCCGAGCCACTAGCTGTAGAAAAGTTTAATCAGGTAATCACTTTTGATACAGAAGCTGAAGTGATATGAATGTCATGCAATGGATCAACCTGTTTGACAGATATATCAGGTAGAATGCAACTAGTGGAATCAATAGATGATATTGATGAAAAGTTCTTAGCAAACAATTCAGCTTTGTCTTTAAGTGAGGTGACAATCTGAACCATACAAAAGAGGTGGAATAACAGATTTGCCCTTATTATTGATACTGTTAAAGATTCTCAAGAAGTCACGACAGCCAAATTTTTTTAATGAAATACGAGATTTCATGACATGAGAATAGTGGGCTTTGGTGTTAAACAAAACCTTTTTAAAATGGTTTCTAGCAATAGTAAACAGACGCCTGTTTTCAGAAGAATTGTTTTGCTGATAGATATGGAAGTAATGGTTTTGTTTATAATTGCAGCAGCGCATTGTGAGGAAAACCATGGAGAAGAGTGAGGCTTGACCTGGAATCGTTGAGAGGGAATAAAAGAATCCATGCCAGCCTAAATCCACGAAGTTATGTAAGAAGTGCATTTGTCAGCAGGGAGATGAAAGAATTCTACCCAAGGGCTATCACGTAAAAAATCATGGAAATTTAACAAATTAGTTACTTCATAACTAGATATACCTTCCAATCATATTGAACCTTTAAGAAAGTATATGATGGAAACAGTGCAACACTCTTATTTAAGTGCAAGACTCTTATTGAGGTTTCTACAATCTTTTAAATTAGCTATTTAAATTATTCTTTCATACTGACCTTTTATTGAATCCATATGTGCAATAAATCCTAATTTTCTAGTTTCTTACTCCTGATTCAATTCTCTGCTTCTGCTTCCTGATTTAATTCTTCGGTTTAACTCAATCTTGTGTTACTAGCCTTTTTGATGAAAAAAAACTTTTGAAAATCACACATGTCTTCATGTTTTCCTGATTTATATAATTTACAGTCTTCTGTCAACAGTTTTTAATTTAAAGTCATCTATCAACAGTTTTTAATTTACAGCCTTCTATCGACAGTTTTTAATTTACAACCTTCTATTAACAGTTTTTAATTTACAGTCTTCTATCGAAAGTTTTTAATTTACAGGCTTCTATCAAAAGATTTAATTTACAGGCTTCTATCAACAGTTTTTAATTTACAGTCTTCTATCAACAGTTTTTAATTTACAGTCATCTATCAACAGTTTTCTTTTCTTTAACTCTCTTTACTACTTTTGGTTTCATAGTTTTATAATTAACTCCACAGTTAACTTCTAAGCATAATATGGCTTTTTGTTGGAAGCAAAAGAAATAAACAACAACAATAAGAAGAATGTAAATGGTGGCAAAAATCACAAAGAAACATTAGCAAAGACTCTAGTAATAATAAAGTTCCTCGCATGATTAGCAAAAAACTTAAAGAGTCTCTGTGTTCCATTGTTAAATGAAAAATTACTTTTTCTATCAGAAAATTTTAATTCATGTCACGACTACTGTTACTAAGAATCAGAAAATTTCTTGTTAGATTTAAAACTAAGAACAAATTAAAGGAGAAAAACATAAAAAAACAACAAACCAAGTTATCCATTCTAAGTTCATAATAATTTAATCTGCCAAGAAGATATTTAGGAGGATCCCACTCAATAAAAATCTCTGTTTTACCATGAACATGTAATTAAGGAGGTGAGGGTGCAAAATAATCTAATAATAAAAACTTATACAATATTATCTTATAAAATATTTTGATTTATGAAAAAATATGAAATTGAAAAATAACTAAATAGTAGATGTTAATTATACTAACAGTAACACTAAAAACAAATTTTAGTGTTACTGTAAACAGTAACATTGCACAAAAAAATTTTTGTATTACAGAAAATACATAATTATCAAATTCAGTATAAATCTATGCAAAATTAATAACAACTCTATAAAAGATAAAACATGATAATGAAATATTGAACGATTTAAGAGAAAAAGTTCCAGGATTTCCAAAAATTATTGCTAAAATGTGTGTGTTTGTCGGCACTCTTCCAGGTTTTTAAGGACTGTTGGCCACCCTGCCTTCCTTGAACAGTATATTTTTCAAACTTAAATAATTTTTTATACTATGTTTGTCTTAAATAGTAGTAAAATTATATTTTAGTACCATTTAAGATAAACCAGATTATTAAGAATCACATTATGATCATCATTATGATGATGACTATCATACTAACTATGATATGGATATATGACGCAAAGTCATATTTCCATATCATAAATTTCCATATCATAAATTCCAGAAATATGACTTTGGGTCATATATCCATATCAGTTATATAGTCTTAAAACTTAACACACAGTTATATCATATATAGATATCTGTGATGTACTGATAGCACTTTTTTGGCCGATGCCAATGCCGATGGATGGGAAAAGGCCAATACCGATGCCGATGAATTAACTAATTATTGAAATTTTGAAAACATAAAACCATACAACTTTAAATCGTGTAATCTTTTTCATGGAATCAGTACTGGTAAACAAAAACTCAAATTAGAGTCAAACCATTATTTTAAAAGATATTAGAAAAGCTCAGTTAAAAAAATATACAATTTTTGTTTTTTTTTACTATGAAAAGTAAACTTTCAAAAAATAAATACAATTTTCGAGGAACCCATTTTATTTCAATTTTTTAAAAAGAAAATGGTATTATCATAAGCAGTCTGCTTAGAATTCTTTATTAATTCAATAGTAATTTGGATATCTAAACAACAATCATATGTTGTTTAGATATCTAAACTATCTTTAGATAATTAAGCTTTTATAATTATTTTATTTTGTGTTGTTCTATCCCCACCATGCCCCTGGTATTACTGCGCTAAACTTGTTTCTCAACGCAGCGGCCTTTATTGTCAAGGTTTGTGTTTTGGAGTTATAAAGTTGAGAGAGGGTTGTAATCATATCTAAAGTAGCTTCTTTGATTGCAGTGGCCTTGGGGAGGTGAATTAAAATAAAACAAAAATAATACATAAAAATATAGAAATGTAGTAGGCTATACTTAAACACATATAGATAATAATACTTAAATAGGTTACTTTTAGGTATAACAATAGAACACAAAATGAAATTATTCTAAAAACAACACAATGTTAGTAAAAGTGTAAGTACATTCAGCTGTTAAATTAAAGCTTATAAATATCGTCTTAAGAATAAATAATATTGCCTGTAAACAAAGTTAAAAAAAAAAGTTATCAAAAAAATTCTAAGCAATGCATTAAGTTTAGTTTATTTATTATTTAACTATTATCATAATGTAAGATGAAAATATTAATATGCCATCGGTTGGAAAATCAGAAATTGAGGCCATTGCCGATACCGATTGTACAAAAAGTGGCCAATTAAGCCGATGTCGATTAATTGGTACATCACTAATAGATATAGTCATATCTGCAAGAAGCGTCTTTTAAAACAATCCAAATGCTAAACTGTTCTTACTCTTGTTCCAGCCTTAGAAATTAAAAGAGTTTAACCATAATACTAATTACTTATGACAAACTCACACAGTTATAACAAACTTCTGATCTGCATTGAGAAGATTAAGAACTTTCAGTTCTTGATCTTCTCAAAAGCAAAAAAAATCAGTTTATAGAATTTTTTGTTTAAATGAATTTTTTTGTTGTTTAAATAAAGTTTATAAAAAAGTTTTACTTTAAAGCTTTTATCTTTTGTCAAATTCATGAGAAACATGAGAAAGTTACTTGCGCCTTTTACCTTATACCATACCTAGTACAAGATGTAGGAAATACAAGATGCTTACAAGATGTGGAAATGCATTTTCAAAATATTAAATTATGCTTAATATATATTATTTAACGTATAAAATAACTATAACATAAAATACCAAAAGTATTTGTTGTTGCTGTCAAATAAGCTGCTAATCCTTTTCCTTCGCTAGTTAGAGCACGTATCTAAACAAAATGGCTGCTTATGTTATATACCTTAAAAAATTATTTTATGTAAGCTGAGGAAACTTTTTTTTTGTTTTTAGTATAAAACTAATGTTAAAATTATCAATAAACAGTTACAATTTACAAGCAAAAAGTTAAAATATTTAAATTAAGCAATTATTTTATTAATTTATAGTTAATTTATTATTATTAACTAAAAAAATTGTTAGAATATCTCAATACCTCAAAATTGTACTGAGTTGAAGATTGTGGATGTGTCATTATATAACTTTTTGTCTTTAAAAATATAATTATTGGTTTTCCTTGAAAAAATAAAAAATTAAAACCAAAAAATCAATCAAAATCAAAGGTAATTAGGAATTAGGAGATGGAAGTATCAGAATCAGAGGTAATCAGGAGATAGAGGTATCAGAATCAGAGGTAATCAGGAATCAGAAGATAGAAGTATCAGAATCAAATGTTATCAGGAGATGGAGGTATCAGAATCAGAGGTAATCAGGAATCAGAATAAGGTATCAGAATCAGGGGTAATAAGAAATCAAGAGATGGAGGTATCAGAATCAGAGGTAATCAGGAATCAGATTAAGGTATCAGAATCAGGGGTAATAAGAAATCAAGAGATGGAGGTATCAGAATCAGAGGTAATCAGGAATCAGAATAAGGTATCAGAATCAGGGGTAATAAGAAATCAAGAGATGGTGGTATCAGAATCAGAGGTAATCAGGAATCAGAATAAGGTATCAGAATCAGGGGTTATAAGAAATCAAGAGATGGAGGTATCAGAATCAGAGGTAATCAGGAATCAGAATAAGGTATCAGAATCAGGGGTAATAAGAAATCAAGAGATGGAGGTATCAGAATCAGAGGTAATCAGGAATCAGAATAAGGTATCAGAATCAGGGGTAATAAGAAATCAAGAGATGGAGGTATCAGAATCAGAGGTAATCAGGAATCAGAATAAGGTATCAGAATCAGGGGTAATAAGAAATCAAGAGATGGAGGTATCAGAATCAGAGGTAATCAGGAATCAGGAGTAAAAATAAAAAGTACAAAAAAGTGATGCAATAAAAGCAGATGTAACTTTAGCAACTTTGTAGTTGATTGAAATTTTTTTACACGGTTTTGACAAGTGGTCAGTAGTGGAGTTTTCATTCATCAAAATAAAAACATTAAAAATTTTGCAATATTTACAAGCAGTAAAAAAATTTTGTTTGTATTAAGATTCACCAGTCATTGCAAACACACAGAAGAGAGATTACATTTAAGATCATCAGTTATAAACAATCAAAAACCTTTTACATACTGGAGTATAAAATTGAACTATCAGCAAATGAATATACTTTAAAGATTGCCAGAAAGATCCTTAATATAAATAAGTAAGAACATGTGACCAATGATAAAAACTTGTGGTCTTACTGCGGTAGTAAAGGAAACTCAAATTAAGGGAAAAAGTTGTCTGTCAAAGGATTCAATAATTTTATATAAGGTAAAACACTACCAAGTAAAAGCCAACACTTGTATAAAATTTTCTTGTTATCTTCATAAACATAAATTTAAAAAGTATTGAAATTTTTTTCTTTTTTTTGGGAAAAACAAAATAAATTTTTACTTTCTCTATTAAAATATTATGAGTACTTAATGACATATAAAACTTTTCACATCATAAATTTAATAAATTAACAACATAATTGCCATTCTTAAATGTGTTTCTATTTTTTAATGATTTTATCTTCAGAAAGTTCAGAAGAGTTTAGCAATGTGTTAACAAATAAAAAATGTATAAATCATGGATAAAATATCGAGATATTATATTAATTAAATATCTTTTTTCAGACTTAATTTAAATGTTAAAAATGCAAAATGGGATCTGGGCAACCACCAAAAAAATGTACACATAATATTGTACCTAGACATTAAGGTGGAAGATATGCCTGACAGCCTTGTTTTCTACCTATTAGTGACCTCCCAGCATATAAATAGATAATTCCATATGCTTATATATTATATGTAAGTATATTGAATTACATAATATATTTTAACTGAGAAAATTGATTCTCTTGTCATTCTAAAACTTTGAAAAATGTAAATCCAAATCTTCCACTTATAAAGAAGAAACATCTAAGAAAAAACATATCGGAAATTTCAAAAAGTATTTTCACCCTAAAGCTTCAAAAGATAAAATCAGTGTTTCTTGGTTAGAAAAAAACATTTTAAAATTATTTGATATATCTGCATGCAGATATATCATCTTATCTTCCTCGTTTAAATTGTGATGACAGGTTTGAAGCTAATAATACACATACAATAATCTAGAAATTATAAACAAGTATGATCAAAAAAATTTGTCACAAAACTGACTACAAATTTTACAGAAGTTTCTGTCAAGATTTAATTCTATTTCATCAAATTTTATTATACATTACCCTTTTTATTTTATACTCTTTAGAAATGTTTGTTGCAAGAGTTGTTCTAATAAGTACTATGTTTGTCTCTGTGAAGAATGCAAACAGGCTGTTGAATTCGTCACAGAGATTTTGCTGCTGTTGTTGCTGCTTTTTTTCGTGTTATTATATTTTAGTTTTATGCTTGTTAATAATTGAAAAACTTTCTCTTAAATTTAGTTAAATTCTTCCCTAAAATTAAGTTCCAATTTCAGAAAAAGATTATTAAAAACAAGGGCCATTTTGAAACTAAAAGACTTTAAAACATTTAAATAGATAAGAAAGAGAAAGCAAAAGTTGCAAGAAAAATAGCCAATGCAAAAATTATAACAACTGGCCATTTGGATAACTTTTATATTAGTCAAACTGAAGTAGAAGAAAAAAATTATTTAATTATGTCATCAAACTTTATCATATATTACACTTTATAAAAGTGCGTTGCAAGTGTTGTTCTAACAAGCAGCAAAGGGGTTTAAGTTTAAGTTTATGGGGTTCTATCTGTTGCACCCCTTCTTCATCTTTTAGGCTGGCGTTGATGTATTTATAGTATATTGTTTCCAGTTGAATGCTGGATCTTGTTGACTCAATGCATGGGTTTTGTTTGTGTTTTTATGACTAGTCATTCTATTATCTCCTAAAAAGAATGCAGCTCTATAATTCAGTTTTATGGTTCTAACACCGGCTGGTAGTCAGGTTTCCCAAACATGTGATAGCTCTCAATGAGGCTGATTCCATCAATAGCGGTAAAATAGCAGAGTACTAACAGTGCCATGTTGAGCATAGATGGTGTCCCTGTTCATACTTTTGGTGTGAATTGTCAAGGTCACATTTGGAGCCCTTTGTTACAGTTTTGGGTTTGTTAATAGTGAGTTCATATCAGTGGAAAGGTCTGTAAAGCTTTAATCAGAGCCATCAATGAAAGTTTATGTCAAATTAAGAGACAGCTTCATCCTTACAAAAAACCAGAGCGGAGGAGAAAATAATTTTGGATCTTCTCCCTCTATCGCTGACTTACTAACTGCTGTGATTGAAAAATTCTATTGTGCATTAGATGGAGGTAGCAATTCAAAGCAATAGCCCATTGCTCTTAATATATCTAAAGCTTTCAATAAAGTTTGGCATGCAGGTCTTCTCCACAAGCTTGCTTCATATGGTGTATCTGGGAAAGATTTTGAAATTATCAAATCATTTTTTTCTATTCGTTTTATTAAAGTAATCCTTGATGAACAACAAAAAGAACTCTTCTTCATTTCCATAAACTTCAAGGGTCGCTCAAATTTCAATCCTTGCTCTTTTTTTGTATTTCATCTACATTGTTGTCCTGACAACCTTAAATCTAAAGTGGCTCTATTTGCTGATGACTTTGTACTCCTGCCTTGACAAAAAATCTTCTCTTTTCAATGGCTAAAACAGGCAATTGATCTTGAATCTGATCTCAGCTCTGTAACAAATTGGGGCTTGTAGTGGCTTGTGAATTTTAAATTCCATTTAATTTCCAACAAAACTTAGTTACTCACTGGAAACATTTATTGCAATACTGTCAACATTCCTAAATTGATAATGGGAACCCTCTCACTAAGTCCTTTGTTTTACATCTTCTCGGATTATTGTTCACTACAGACCTCTCATTGAATTAATTATACAACCGATTGCTAAAATAGCATTGGCAAAAATTGCTTCTCTTTATCGTGCTCGTCATTTTCTTACTCCTGGTTCCATTCTCTACCTCTACAAATCTCTTATTTATCCCTGTATTGAATACTGCTGTCATATTTTGGCTAGTTCTTTTAATGATGCTCTTTCTCTTCTTGACAAAGTGCATTGTAAAGTTGGACTCTATCTGCTAAGCTTGAGCTTCTTCCAATCTAAAGTAAAGTTTAAAGTAATAAAGTCTCTTTCTTTTCTTTTTTACAAATCTCTTTCTTACAAATACTAGAAGTTATCATCTCAAGCTCCATCAACTAAAACTTATTCTTGTTTTCGCCATTCAGCAAAATCTTTTTACTGTATCAGTCCCAGCATGCTCTAAAAACTTTTAGTCTTGTTTTTTCCTGCACTTTAACCCTTTGGAACTCTCTCCCATTTTCATGTTTTCTGACTTACAACCTTCAACTTTTCAAGTCTTCTGTTAATCTGCTTGTTATATGACTCTAATATTTTTTCAGTTTAAAGTAACATTTCAGTTTCAACTTTTAAAGTCTTCTGCCAACCCTTTCCTTGCTATATAACTCTATACTTTTTTCTAATAGCTCCCAACTTAATAGTGATTGTTCCCAGCCTTGTTGGAAGTTAAAGGTGTTGTTTGAGACGTTTGTTGGTGATGGCTCTGTCTCTTATAACTGCTGCCTAGTTACTATTATTATTAATCAATTAACTATTATCAGTAAAATACTTCTAAAATCTCATCTTGAGTCTAAAAATTTAATTCTGAAATTAAACTTAAACCTGAATATTATTTATTTACTATTTAATTATTTGCTATTTGAATTAAGAAATAAATTAATGGTTTTAATCTTCTTGTTTTACTGCTGACTCATTGTAACCATAGTAATAAAAAGATAAAAAGATTAGGTATAAGACAGCGAGGTAAGACATTGATAAAGTGAGGCAAGGGTGTTGCCTCTTGGTTGCTCTCTTGATATGGTTGATTGATATCTTGATATGATTCTTTTGATATTTATCATATATCTTAATGCTGGTTTTTGATGCTGGTTTTCTCAATAAACTTTCTTTATAAGATGCATCTCTGAAAAATTTCAAAATTATTGAATCATTCTTTTCTAACCACAGTATTTAAGTTGTTTTATAAAAACTTGAAATGAATTGTCATATAAAAATTTGAAATAAATAAGTGCGTGATAAACAACACACTTATTCATTTCAAATTTTTTTTCATCGAGATTTTCTTCATGATGTTTCATTTCCTTCATGATGCTACACGATGTTTCATCTATTCATTGAGATTTCCTTCAAATTTCCTTCATGAAATCATCATAAAGATCTCTTTTCTGTGACAGATAGGAGCAGTTACTGAAAAAAAATATTTTAATTTCATTTTAATTTCAAATAAAATCATGGAAAATATTGACTTTACTTTTTTTAGCTTTAATATTTATATTATTACTTATATTTATCAAAAGAAAAAAAAGTTCAAGCATAAAAAGAGAGAAATGCCATTATACCTTCAACAGAGAGTTCATACCCTATAATTACACCATTTTTTTCCAAAGGTTCATCCCAGCTAAGTTTCAATTTTGATGTCGTAGAAAAAAGAACACAAAATTTTGTAGGAGCACTGGGCACTAAAATTAATAATTAATATTATAAAAAGATTTTTTAAATGTTTTTAAAAAAAAAGTTAACTGTGTTTCTAAACACACTAAAAAAAACATTTCAAACATTAAAAGAGTTTGAAAAAAAAACTATTTATTAAAAAAAGTTTAACTAAAAAAGAGTTAACTGTGCTTCTAAACATAACTAATAACTTTAAAAATTAAAAGTAAACTGTGTTTCTAAATACAACTAATAAACTTAAAAAAAAGAGGGTAACTGTGTTTCTAAACACAACTAAAAAAAAGTTTCTAAACACAACTAATAAACTTAAAAGAAAAATACAAACAGATGTATGTACATACTGTTTACATTTCAAACATTAAAAAATTTTGAAAAAAAAAACTTTTATCAACTCTGCTAAGAGATTGTGTATAAATTACGTGATGTTAAATTTAACTAATTAACAAAACAAGAAAAATCAAAAGTTTTCCCTCGCAGAGTCTTAAGTTAAATTAAAAAAATCAAAACAGCACATCAAGTTAAATGAAAATTGCAGCATAAAGAGCTTTACGTCTATTCTAAATTTCACAAGTATTCTAAATTATATACCATATAGTTAAAGGATATATATACCGTAAAATTGCTTAAGTTTGGTTACTTAAGCTCAGAATATTTATTTATCACGCATAAATAAAAAAATTTCAATTTTTTTTCCTGAAACATAGAGAAAATTATATTGATAATTGATGTTGTAAAAATAAAAAAATGTAAAATAAAAACTAGTACTCAATATTTAAATTAAAAATGAAAACATCTACTTTGACCGAACTTTCAATACCATCTCATAAGTTCGACCGCTATATAAATACTAATGACGTATCACAAACTTAATGTCACAAACAATGAAAACTAATTTTTAAATGTTGTTTTATTGTAAAATTATGATATAAATTCAGGTAATACTAGTAATAAACTAAGGAATAAGTTAACGGTAAATTTTACATTTGCAACACTTATCAACATTTCACAATATTACTGCTCATTGTCTCCTTCGTTGTTTATCCATGAATGACCGAAGTTAGAGTATTTCCAAATTTCACTAATTTTTATAAAAAAAGTAGTTAATTTTCAAAAATTAATAATTTTTTTTTGTAAATATAATTAATTTGGTGATTCATAATAATACTAAGATTAAAAACAATCATTCATTTTAATAATATGCTCATTTTAGATTTTATTAGTATTTTTTCAAATTGATGTTTTTTTTTTAATAGCATTTTTTCAAATTGATGCTTGGACAGGCGATTTGGAGTGCGAATATGACCACGCAAATATTTGTTGTTTTTAAATCATTTTGAAAAATTGACCGCGGCTGTTAAGACTTTGTTTATATTTACATTAGTTTGTTTTCATTTTAAAAATGCGCCAAAAAACTTTTATCTTAACTGAAGAAACTTTTATCTTAAATAAATAAACTTAAACAAAATTTATTTTGAAAAAAGAAAAGAAATCTTCGTAGAAGAAAATAATGAAAAATAAAAAAAACTTAACTGAAACTAAAATAAAAAAAACCGAAAAAATACTTGACTAAAATAAATAATAAACTATAACGCTAAATTAAGTTTATAATTACGTTAGGAACTTTTAAACTTTTATCGTTGCTAATGTTTTTATAATATTATACGAAACTCTTTTAAAAAAAGTAACAACTTACTTCTAATGATTGTTTAATAAATACGCGCATTTAACAAAAAAAGATTCTTAACAATTCTTCGTAGTAAAAACAAAAGAAAAAATAACTAAATTGTTTCTTTTGTGAGAAATACGTCAACAAAAAACGTTTACATTTTCTATGAACGACGTTTATAGAATAAATTATAGAATTAGTTTATAAGCGTTTATAATCATAAAATATGCATAACTTTATAAATTAAAAAAATAAATATATTATATAGGTATATTAATATATATGTAGATATATTAAATACAAAATTATAAGTTAAATATAAAATAATCATGTAAGTTTTTTTTTAAGTTTCCTCATAGCTTAGATACTTTTTATTTTGGCGCATTTTTAAAATGTAAACAAAGCATTTTAACAGCCGCGGTCAAGCTTTCAAAATGATTTGAAAATAAAAACTGTTTGTGTGGTCATACTATCGCGTGAAATCGCATGCCTTCCTGTCCAAGCCTGATGTTTTGGTAAAGAATTATTTCATATTATTCTGATTCACTACAACAAGACTGCAAGCAATCACTATTAAGATGGGAGTTACTAGAAAAAATATTAATAAAGTTATATAGAAAGGAAAGGGTTGACAGAAGAATTGAAAAAACATTGTAGGTTGTATGAGTTAGAAAAACATGAAAATGGGAGAGAGTTCCAAAGTGTTGAAGTGTGAGGGAAAAAACTAGAGAAAAAGTTTTTAGAGCATGCAGAGACAGATACAGTAAACGAATGAAAAAGCAATTTCTTTTGCATTTTCTAGAAGTGAAAGAGCATCATTAGAAATATCAGCCTAAATATGACAACAGTATTCCAAACAGGGATAAATAATTTGTAGAGAATGGGACCAGGAGTAAGAAAACAGCAAGCACAATAAAGAGAAGCAACCTTAGCCAATGTTAATTTAGCAATTGATTATATACATGCAATTGATTGTTTCCATGAAAGGTCAATAGTAAGTGATAATCCAAGAAGATGTAAAGAAGAGGACTCAGTAAGAGTGATGCCATTCATAAATATAAGAATGTCAACAGTATTGCAATAGTTGTTTGTAGTAAATAACTGAGTTTTGTTAGAGTTAAAGTTCACAAGCCACTGCAAGCCCTAATCTGTTACATGAGTGATATCTGTAAAAAAAGTGAGATCTGTTACAGTAGTGAGATCTGTAACATAAGTGAGATCTGTAACAGATGGGAGATCTGCTACAGTAGTGAGATCATATTCAGGTAAATAAACTATACCAGTAATTTAAATGAAATTGAACTCAATAAACTTAACTTGGACAAAAAATATATTCCTATTTTGTTGATTATTTATAAATATCTACATACACGCAATTATATAAAAATATATTTTGTACATAATTACATATATACAAAATATATGTAATGATAAACAAAAAATAAATGTATAGATAATATACTATTCTTTTCTTATAAATAAATAAACAAAAATAATAAAATAGTTCTTTTTTTTTTTTTAAATATAAAACTTTTATTATTATCTTTATAAATACCAAAACAAAAAGTTCTGAAAAATAAAAAAGTGTATATTTACTCTATTCTTTCATAAATTTATCAATTTATAAAAGATCAAGTAGTAAGAATATGGCCCAATAAAGAAAGGCATAAACTTTGAAAAGCAACCTAAGCGAATGTTAATTTTGCATTATAATTATTGCTATATCATTATCATTATAGTTACCATAGTTATTTGTAACCATAGTTACCACTAGCAAAAAGAAGATTATAAGGAAGATTGTTATTAGAACAACATCAACAACAACAATAACAACAATAGCAACAACAACAACAATAACAACAACAACAATAACAACAACAACAATAACAAAAATAACAACAATAACAACAACACAAAAATAAAACAACTTCTGGAGAAACAACACAGGAAGAACTTTGGAGAAACAATACAGGAACCTTCTGGTACCCCAAAGATTACTGGAAATGAAGGAGAGTTTTGTTGATCAAAGACAATTTTAATACTGATGTTGGAATTTAGTGTTTTAATAACTTCCTAGATAATGCAAAAAATGTTCTTAGATAATGCAAGATAATTGAGCATAATAGATTTAGTCTAAAGTCTTTAATAAATGAAGAACACATTTTAATCTCTACACTTCCTTTTAATGTGCAATAGATTAAAAAATAAAAATAATAATAATAAACGTGCAACCTTTTTGTTGCAACACTTAACAGTAAAATAAAAAAACTGAAATTGATTGTCAGACAGTAAGTTGTTATGTCCAAGGTCAAAAAAGTTTGCTTACTTTTATAGCTAATCAATCAATATTGCCAAAGTTTGCTAATCAAAGATTAAAAGTAACTCTTAAAAAAAAGCTATTATATATATATATATATATATATATATATATATATATATATATATATATATATATATATATATATATATATATATATATATATATATATATATATATATATATATATATATATATATATATATATATATATATAATAGTTATATATATATATATATATATATATAAAACAAAAATAGTTATATATATATATATATATATATATATATTTATATATATATATATATATAAATATATATATATTATATATATATATATATATATATATATATATATATATATATATATATATATATATATATAATAGTTATATATATATATATATTTAAAACAAAAACAGTTATATATATATATATACTTATTCATATATATATATATATATATATATAAAATAGTTATATATATATATATTTATATAAGAGCAATTTTTTTTAAACTAGCGGTTTTCGACTTGTTTTGTTGATGCATGTTTTTTTGGGTTGTTTTGTTATGGCTTCAAAATTACGTTAATTCAGACCATAAAGAAAAATTTATTTTTTCGAAATTTCGATTTTGTTATGGTCTCAAAGTTACTCAAAATTCGGATCAAAGAAAACTTTACTTCTAAACAATATTTTTTCCCGCTTCTTGCATCATTTTTATATCATGCCTTTTATCATTATTTAATCACCCAAAAATATTTTTTGTTAACCACTCATTTGGCTAAAACATATCTGGTCTTGTTTCAGTATTTTAGTTAATATTACAGTACTTATTATTATTTTATTTACCCACTGATTTTCATATTATTACTATTATTGAGAGATTTTTATGCTATATCATATTCTTACATTATTCTAATAATAAAACATTCATTACTCAGCTTTGTTTAAATTTTCACATGTATGTGATATATATATATATATATATATATATATATATATATATATATATATATATATATATATATATATATATATATATATATTTATATATATATATATATATATATATATATATATATATATATATATATATATATACATTTCCGTTTATTTCAAAATTGATCAAGCACTTTAACCCTTTAGAACTCTCTCCCATCTTCATGTTTTTCTGACTCATACAACCTTCAACCTTTCAAGTCTTCTGTCAATCTGCTTGTTATATAACTCTATTATTTTTTCAGTTACAAGTAACATTTCAGTTTCAACTTTTAAAGTCTTCTGCCAACCCTTTCCTTGCTATATAACTCTATATTTTTTTAGCTATATTTTTAGTAGCTCCCAACTTAATAGTGATTGTTTGCAGCCTTGTTGGAAGTTATAGGTGTTGTTTGAGACGTTTGTTGGCGATGGCTCTGTCTATTCTAACTGCTGCCTAGTTACTATTATTATTAATTACTAAACTATTATCAGTAAAATACTTCTAAAATCTCATCTTGAGTCTAAAAATTTAATTCTGAAATTAAACTTAAACCTGAATTATATTTATTTACTATTTAATTATTTGCAATCTGAATTGAGAAATAAATGAATAGTTTTAATCTTCTTGTTTTACTGCTGACTCATTGTAACCATAGTAATAAAAAGATAAAAAGATTAGGTATAAGACAGCGAGATAAGACATTGATAAATTGAGGCAAGGGTTTTGCCTCTTGGTTGCTCTCTAGATGTGGTTGATTGATATCTTGATATGATTCTTTTGATATTTATCATATATCTTGATGCTGGTTTTTGATGCTGGTTTTCTCAATAAACTTTCTTTATAAGATGCATCTCAGAAAAATTTCAAAATTATTGAATCATTCTTTTCTAACAACAGTATTTAAGTTGTTTTATAAAAATTTGAAATAAATAAGTGTGTGAGAAACAACACACTTATTCATTTCAAATTTTATTCATTTATTGATTGAGATTTTCTTCATGATGTTTCATTTCCTTCATGATGTTACACGATGTTTCATTTATTCATTGAGATTTCCTTCATGATTCCTTTATGAAATCATCATGAAGATCTCTTTTCTGTGACAGATAGGAGCAGTTACTGAAAAAAAAATATTTTAATTTTACTTCTATATTGACTCACTCACTCAGTCACTCTTTTTTTCATTCACACTTTTTTTAATAAGTTAGACACTCTTTTTGAGTTTTTTACTTAATATCTTCTCTAAATTTCTTTTACTTTTGTTAACTGACCTTTCATGAAAATGTTCAATCAACTTTTCAATTCAATTCAAAAAACTGAACTCTCATGGAAACATTCAATCATTGCAAAGTTAGTCTCTACTATAGCTCATCATTTACCTTGCTTGTCATTTTCTTACTTCTGATTCCATTCTCTACATCTATCAATCTTTTATTCATCCTTGTGTGGAACCCTGTTGTCATATTTAGGCAAGTGCTTCTAATAATGTCTTTTCTTTTATAAACAAGGTCTAAAAACACATTGAAAATATAGTTGGAAAACTCTAGATGCCAAACATTTCTCTAGATGCAGAGTTTTTGTCCATTGTTGAAAGGTTGCATTTCTTCCTCAATCGTACTAATACTACTATTATAGCTGCTCAAGCACCTAGTTTTTCTTTTTCTTAATACTTATCATGGCAAAATATATATAAATAAAAATATACAAACAAAGTATAACAAAAAAATTATTACTTATAACGCAAAATCATGGAAAATATTGATTTTACTTTTTTTTAGCTTTAATATTTATATTATTATTTATATTTATCAAAAGAAAAAAAGTTCAAGCATAAAAAGAGAGTAATGCTATTATACCTTCAACAGAGAGTTCATACCCTATAATTACACCATTTTTTTCCAAAGGTTCATCCCAGCTAAGTTTCAATTTTGACGTCGTAGAAAAAAGAACACAAAATTTTGTAGGAGCACTGGGCACTAAAATTAATTATTAATATTATAAAAAGACTTTTTAAATGTTTTCAAAAAAAAGTTAATTGTGTTTCTAGACACCACTAAAAAAAAGTTAATTGTGTTTCTAGACACCACTAAAAAAAAGTGAATTGTGTTTCTAAACACCACTAATAAACTTAAAACAAAAATGTATTGAGATGTATGTACATACTGTTTACATTTCAAACATTAAAAAAATTGGAAAAAAAACTATTTATTAAAAAAAGTTCAACTAAAAAAGACTTAACTGTGCTTCTAAACATAACTAATAACTTTAAAAATTAAAAGTTAACTGTGTTTTTAAATACAACTAATAAACTTAAAAAAAAAAGAGGGTAACTGCGTTTCTAAACACAACTAAAAAAAAGTTTCTTAACACAACTAATAAAGTTAAAAGAAAAATACAAACAGATGTATGCACATACTATTTGCATTTCAAACATTAAAAAAATTTGAAAAAAAAAACTTTTCATCAACTCTGCTAAGAGATATAAGTGTATAAATTACATGACGTTAAACTTAAAAAAACAAGAAAGATCAAAAGTTTTCCCTCGCAGAGTCTTAAGTTAAATTAAAAAAATCAAAACACCACATCAAGTTTAATGAAAATTGCAGCATAAAAGTGCTTTACATCTATTCTAAATTTCACAAGTATTCTAAATTATATAGCACATAGTTAAAGAATATATATATATATATATATATATATATATATATATATATATATATATATATATATATATATATATATATATATATATATATATATATATATATTTAAACAACTTTAAAAAGTATTCTACACAATAGAGTGCTCAATGTTCTTAAAAGAACAGAGCAATTATATTAGTAATAGAAAATCACTTAACAAAAATTTTTTCCATTTAACACTGTGTTTCATCAACAAAGATTCATCAGAAATGGATGATCAAATTAATAAAACTTCAATTTATACCAAAAATTAAATTACAGGAAGTTGCAAATGTCTTAACTACTGTAAATTTTCACACATTTGTGGAATTTGCTGACACTATTATAAAAAGAATTCTTTAGAAATGATTACTTATGCTATTTTTTTTAAATGTTTTTTTAAAAAGGGTAGTTAATGTAAATATTATTTGAACTCATTTATTTTTATAGTTTTTTAGGAGAAACTTATTTTCGTGCCTACATTTAGAAATTAATTCCAACCTTTTGTTTAATAAGCATTCTTGATTTGCATGTGTAATTATTTCAAATTTTTCTTGTAGGCATAGTATGCATTTTTTGGAAATATTGTTATATGCAGGCGCTGTTTTAAGGATTGACCAATTCAGTTTAAAATCATCAATATTTTTTTCTTTTAATTCCCATATATATTTTGACAGCATGTTGTCTTTTGAATACTTTTTATTCTTGAAAGATTGCTTATGATTGGCAAAACGTTTTTTCCATTCACCCTGTTATGCCAATATATTGTTTATCAGGTACATTCTTAGAGGAAACAACACATTTATATACCACATTTTTTGATAAACAACTTCCACTCATTGGACAATTGATTTTTTGTTTACAATTACAATTTTCTGTAGTTTTTTCATTTAGGATTTCTTTTTTGTTTAACAAAGCCTTATTGTGACCTTTTATAATTCTTTCCATATTTTTTGTGCAACTGTAGCTAACTTTAATTGTATTTCGATTAAAAATTTTATGCAATTTATTAGATCGCGGGAAATGCTTATCGACCAATTTTAAAAACACTTTTCCTATGTTAGTAGAAACATTTTTGCTATATGGGGGGTTGAACCAAATTACATTTCTAGTTCTATTTCGTTTTTTTGTATTCTTTTTTTCAGGGTCAAATTTTAGTTCAAAATTTTCAAAACCACTTTTTTTTAGGGCATCTTCAAATATTCGTTTAGAGGAATTGAATACACTTTCATTTGAGGAGTTTTGGTTTAGTCTGTTATTAATTGAAATCGGGATTTGTTTTAGAACTTGGGGTGGATGGTTAGAGTTAATGTTAATATATAATAGTTCATTGTTTGGTTTTTTGAAAGGCTTATATGAATTTTCAGAGAGGTTAAATGTGACATCAAGAAAATTCACAATTTTTAAATTTATGTTCATTGTTACATCAAAGCAGTCTTGGAAAAACCACTTGGAAAAAGAAAAACATACATGACTGCTTTGATGTAAAAATGGGCAGTTATGACGGAGCAGAATTTTGTGAATTTGTTGGACTATATATTTTAGATTTGTTAAGTAAAATAATCAATATAAAAGATTTAGGCCTTTATCGCGACAATGGTTTAATAGTAATGCGTAGAAAATCTGGTCCACAGCTCGACAAAATTAGAAAAGATATTATAAAAATTTTTTAAAATATTGGCTTTCAAATTGAAAGCCAATATTTTAAAAAATTTCAATTCAATATTTAAAAAAATTTCAAATCGATATATATATATATATATATATATATATATATATATATATATATATATATATATATATATACAGTAAAATTGCCTAAGTTCGGTCACTTAAGCTTAGAACATTTATTTATCACGCATCAATAAAAAACTTTAATTTTTTTTCGTGAAACATAGAGAAAGTTATATTGATAATTGATATTGTAAAAATAAAAAAAATGTAAAATAAAAACTAGAATTCAATATTTAATTTAAAATGAAAACATCTACTTTGACCGAACTTTCATTACCATCTCATAAGTTGGGCCGCTATATAAATACTAATGACGTACCACAAACTTAACGCCACAAACAATGATAACTATTTTTTAAATGTTGTTTTATTGTAAAATTATGATATAAATTCAGGTAATACCAGTAATAAACTGAGGAGGGCGTTAAAAAAAGGCTTAAAAAAAGAAGTCTTTTGGGGCACCAAAGAAAACAAAAGGAAGCACATAAATAAAAGGCCTTTTTAAATATGTGTAGTAGTTTTTTTAATTTTTATTGTAATTAGCCAACTATTTTATTACTTTGGTCATTATCACATACGCTACGTCATTGGTTAATAAAATTAAAAATATATTTTTCAACTTAGTTAAAAAGGTTTTCTCAATTAACAAAAAAAAAAAAACTACTTTGCTTTAAATGAGCTTTGTACGTTTATTGGCAATTCTTCTACATATCGTTGACCATAGTAGAACAGCAAGATCCACACAATCAATTGTCACAGGATTTGCAAAGTATCAATCCTATCAATTGTCGTTAAGCTGTAATTTTATCTCCAAAAAAAAGTCACAAGCTTGATAATTTTTAGAACTCAAAGAATCGTCAGTTAGTTTTTAAATTATGAACAAATTTTTATTCAAATAAAATACCATGGTGTGTATCCATTATAAAACTGTCAAAATTTACTGGTAAATTTACAGGTAAAGTTACAGGTAAATTTTACGTTCGCAACACTTATCAACATTTCACAATATTACTGCTCATTGTCTTCTTCGTTGTTTATCCATGAATGACTGAAGTTAGAGTATTTCAAAATTTCACTAATTTTATAAAAAAAGTAGTTAATTTTCAAAAATTAACAATTTTTTTTTTGTAAATATAATTAATTTTGTGATTCTTAATAATACTAAGATTAAATACAATCATTTATTTTAATAATTAAATTATTTTAGATTTTCACAGTAAGCATTTTTTCAAATTAATGTTTTGCTATAGAATTATTTCAGCAGGTTGCATGGAAACTTTTTTTTTTTATAGATTCATATTTACGAACTAATTAAAATTATTATTTGATAAAAAATTTTTTGTAAAATTTGAGTATGGCATGCTTTTTTTATATTTTTCCTTAAATTGATCGAAATTACATGGTGACCATACTTAGGCGATTTTACGGTATATATATATATTTTTTTATTTAATTATTATTCTGATTCACTCCACAAAGCTGCAAGCAATTACTATTAAGTTGGGAGTTGGGTAATTCCTTGTCAATTGAGCCAGAAAATTTCAAAAAAGTCACCATACATCTCAGATTTTGCTGAATTTTATACAGTTGAGAGTACTTAGTAAAACAAGAAATTCTTGAAAATTTTAGCTTCTAGCTCCAAGAGGATCTTGAAATATGATCATTTTACTTTCAACTGATCTTGGCCAGGCCCCTCTTGTCCTCTCAGAATTGAGACCTTTGTTTAAAGGTTATCACATAGCTTTAAAAATATTTGATATTTTGACTTAAAAATTTGTACCTGACTATTTTCAGGGTTGAAGAATCTAATGAAATAATCAAAAATATAAAAAAAATTTTTTAAGTACCTGTAATTATCAATTTAAATCAATTTAGGCAAATTTTTATATACCTGATTTTGATGCTCAAGAAACCCACGTGGCCTTGATGATATCAAAAAAAAATATTTTACACATTATTCTAAATTTTATGATCTTTCAGAAAACATAAGAATTTTGATCTGCAAGTATATGGAATTATATATATGAATAAGGGGGCACAGGCCCCACTTTTTTGTAGCGGAATCTTGCAATACATTTTCCACTACCTTTCAGACTAGCTAGAGCTATGAAAATTTCCGTATTTTTTTAGTGTCAATAAACGAGCATTTTAAAATTAAAAAAGAGCATTTGTGTAGTCCTGATGAACATGCGTTAAAATTGTTTCAGGTTAGACGACCAGATGGTCCATGGGGCTGGGGCACCTTGGACCATGCCCCACTTTTTTTCTCCAAAAAAAATTTTTTTTTTTTTAAACACATAAATGTGTCAAAATTTAAGATAACTTTGAAAATATTATATTCAAAAATTGTTATTGCTTTATACTTGTTCCGTTTTACTTCATTATTTACAAAATAAAATACAAAAAAAAGAAAGTCAAGATGTTAAGATTAGCTTAGATGCATCGACGGTCAAAGTATAAAAACGTCCATTTGTTGTTACAGGTGCATCAATTATACAAGTTATGTTGGTAATTTGCACCCAACACTCATCTACTCTAGATGGCCAGAAAAGTTTATTAAAAGGACCGTGCGGGTGCATGAGCGTTACCATAACATCTTGCTCTATATTATCAATTTTATTGATCATACCAATCCAATCAAACGCATCATATTTACACATAATGAATTCACCCAATTTCAAGGCATCAATGTTAATTTGCTGATCATTTTGAGAACTTTGAATTCCAGAAATAGAAAAATGCCTGTTATATGAACATCTTCACTTGTTCGTTTAAAGCTAATAGTATCTATAGATTCTGGTTTAAATTGATGATAGCTTCTAGTTCCAGGAATTGTTCTACTTAGCTCAAAACGTGTTTTCAAAGTGGTGCGCAATTCTGTCAGTCTTTCTTTTTCAATCTTGAAAAAAATAATCCCTTCAATATTTTTAGTACAGTAGTCAAACATTTTGTTACAATTCAATATCTGGTCATTTATGGGCCTTTGTAGACGTGCATTTGTAGTTAATTGTTTTACAGTGCCACCAATACCATCACATAGTGACTTACCATGGCTTGTAGCAAGAAATGTCCACTCTGCATCAATGTCAAAATCATTTTTATGGAGACAGATATTGTAAAGGTTTTTGTGATTTTTATACTGTGCAGCACAACCATCAGAAAAAAAAAAAATCTTTGAAATTTTAGGATGATATTCTTTTAAATAGTTAACTATTTGTGTTTGAACTTCATACACAAAACCAGTGTCATGCTCATTATCTTCTGACATAAGCAAAACAATTTTTCTTCAAGTTGGTCATTTTCATTTAATAAATAGAGGGCAACGGGGTGCAATGTGCATTGACTTTTGCACCAATGGTAACTTTGGATTTCATCTTGAATCACAAAAGTGAAGTTTTCTGCAAAGTCACCTAAGACAATACAGCAGTCTTTTGCTAAATTTTCCTTTGTTGCTTTAGATATCTTGCTTGACATTTTGCAATGTAGGAATGAGCTGTTAACTTGTTTATTGCCTCTGATAACATCAATTTGTATTCTTCCATTGTTGTTGTCTGATAGATCAATGTTGTTCTTTCTGTTTTCTGCCACTGATTGAATGACACCTCCTCGTCATTGTCAATTAGTTGTGCATCCAGAAACTTCTTTAAAGAAACTATACCTGGACAGTTCGGACATCGATGAACCATGCACTCATTACTTGTAACATCACAAACAACTTTTGTCATAAGATCTTTGTAAGTACATTTTATTTGAATAGCATTGGTCAAGAGTATTGCATTTTGGTGGAGGGTACATACACAAACAGAATGAGTACCTGATGCTCCAACAGTTATACACCATTTTGGTCTTAAACTGCAAAACTTAGAAAATCCAATACCTTCTTGAGGATATTTAGTTTTAAAAGAAACATAAAGTTCTTTAAGATTACATAAAATAAGGTGCTTTTGCATGTGTTGTTTTCTACCTACTGTTTTCTCTGGCATCTTCTCTATAGCAATCAAATTTCTTTAAATCAATCTTTCTACAATAACTTAGTTTATGACAAGTATTATTTAACTTTTTTCCAAAATCACATGAATCCATTCTTACTGTAACACTAAAAACAATTTGAGATTAATTTAAAAATGAGAAACCAATAGTAATTAATTTAATGAAAGCAACTTAAGCAATCACCATGGTAATACAAAACTAAACAGTGATTGATTTCTTTTATCTTACTTTGACAAAAAAAAAGTTTCCTTTTCACAAAGTTTAATTATACTCAATTTGTTAATGTTAAAAATGTTAATGATGACTTTAATAGGTAACAAATTTCTTCTATACTAGTGTAATGACAGGATGTTTTTTGTTTCTGTTAACAACTTGCTGTTACCATTTTAGAATTAGCAAAATATATTTTTCTTTTTTAATTCAAATTTTAAATTATACAAAATAAAATTCTGTTAAAATCATTACTTTAGACTGTTTTTAATCTTATACATGCAAATCAAAATTCTTATAAACATTAAGCTTCTTAAAACATTTTTAAAAGATTATTGAACATAGAATGATCAAAACCAAATGGAACAAATATAAATCACAAAAATTTGGGAAGCTTTGTTATCAATGTTTCCTAAATTTTTGGGAAACATTGATAACATTGTTAAACATATGAAATGTTTAACGTTGTTAAAAATGAAAATCTAAAAAAAAAATTGGAGACAATAGTTTTAAAGTTATCTTAAATAAGTTTTAAAGAAAGAAAAATTTTTTTTTGAGAAAAAAAGTGGGGCATGGTCCCAGGTGCTCCAGCCCCATGGACTATCTGGTCATCTGACCTGAAACAATTTTAATGCATGTTCATCAGGACTACACAAATGTTGAAAGTTTCAGAGCTGCAGCTTGTCTGGAAGATAATGAAAAATTCATCTCAAGATTCTGCTCAAAAAAGTGGGGCACGTGCCCCCAGCCCTCTCCCCTAGTTTCTTGGGCTCTTTTTTAATTTTAAAATGCTCGTTTATTGACACTAAAAAAATACAGAAATTTTCAAAGTTTTAGCTAGTCTGAAAGGTAGTGGAAAATGTATTGCAAGATTCCGCTACAAAAAAGTGGGGCCTGTGCCCCCTTATCCATATATGGAAATCCATATACTTGCAGATCAAAAATCTTATGTTTTCTGAAAGATCATAAAATTTAGAATAATGCGTAAAATATTTTTTTTTGATATCATTAAGGCCACGTGGGTTTCTTGAGCATCAAAATGAGGTATATAAAAATTTGCCTAAATTGATTTAAATTGATAATTACAGGTACTTAAAAATATTTTTTTATATTTTTGATTATTTCATTAGATTCTTCAACCCTGAAAATAGTCAGGTACAAATTTTTAAGTCAAAATATCAAATATTTTTAAAGCTATGTGACTTAAAACCTTTATACAAAGGTCTCAGTTCTGAGAGGACAAGAGGGGCCTGGTCAAGATCAGTTGAAAGTAAAATGATCATATTTCAGGATCCTCTTGGAGCTAGAAGCTAAAATTTTCAAGAATTTCTTGTTTTACTAAGTACTCTCAACTGTATTAAATTCAGCAAAATCTGAGATGTATGGTGACAAGGCCTGGCTCAATTGACATGGAATTACTCAGTTCCTAGAAAGAAAAAAAAAAAGTTATATAGCAAGGAAAGTATTGACAGAAGAATTGAAAAGTTGTAGGTTGTATGAGTTAGGAAAACATGAAAATGGGAGAGAGTTCCAAAGTGTTGAAGTGTGAGGGAAAAAACTAGAGAAAAAGTTTTTAGAGCATGCAGAGACAGATACAGTAAACGAATGAAAAAGCAATTTCTTTTGCATTTTCTAGAAGTAAAAAAGCATCATTAGAAATATCAGCCCAAACGTGACAACAGTATTCCAAACAGGGATAAATAAGAGATTTGTAGAGAATGGGACCAGGAGTAAGAAAATAGTAAGCACAATAAAGAGAAGCAACCTTAGCCAATGTTAATTTAGCAATTGATTGTATACATGCAATTAATTGTTTCCATGAAAGGTCAGTAGTAAGTGATAATCCAAGAAGACTTATGAAGAGGACTCAATAAGAAAGTTGCCATTCATAAATATAAGAATGTCAATAGTTGTTTGTAGTAAATAACTGAGTTTTGTTAGAGTTAAAGTTCACAAGCCACTGCAAGCCCTAATCTGTTACATGAGTGATATCTGTAAAAAAAATGAGATCTGTTACAGAAGTGAGATCTGTAGCAAAAATGAGATCTGTAACAGATGGGTGATCTGCTACAGTAGTGAGATCATATTCAGGTAAATAAACTATACTAGTAGTTTAAATGAAATTGAACTCAATAAACTTAACTTGAACAAAAAATAATTTTCTATTTGTTGAATATTTATAAATATCTACATACACGCAATTATATAAAAATATATTTTGTACATAATTACATATATACAAAATATATGTAATAATAAACAAAAAATAAATGTATAGATAATATACTACTCTTTTCTTATTTATAAATATATAAACAAAAATAATAAAATAGTTCTTTTCTTTTTTTTTTATATAAAACATGTACTTTTATTTAATTATTTTAATTACCAAAACAAAAAGTTCTGAAAAATAAAAAGGTGTATATTTACTTTATTCTTTCATAAATTTATTAATTTATAAAAGAACAAGTAGTAAGAAAATGGCCCAATTAAGAAAGGCATAAACTTTGAAAAGCAATCAAAGCAAATATTAATTTTGCATTAAAATTATTGCTATATCATTATCATTATAGTTAACATAGTTATTTGTAACCATAGTTACCACCAGCAAAAAGAAGATTATAAGGAAGATTGTTATTAGAACAACATCAACAACAAAAACAACAACAACAACAACAATAACAACAACAACAATAACAACAACAAAAACAATAACAACAACAACAATAACAACAACACAAAAATAAAACAACTTCTGGAGAAACAACTCAGTAAGAACTTCTGGAGGAATAACACAGGAACCTTCTGGTACCCCGAAAATTACTGGAAATGAAGGAGAGTTTTGTTGGTCAAAGACAATTTTAATACTGAAGTTGGAATTTAGTATTTCAATAAATATAAAAAGATAATTGATAATAGATAATTTAGATAATTGAGCATAATAGATTTAGTCTAAAGTCTTTAATAAATAAAGAACACGTTTTAATCTCTACACTTCCTTTCAATGTGCAATAGATTCAAAAATAACAATAATAATAACAAACGTGCAACCTTTTTGTTGCAACACTTAACAGTAAAATAAAAAAACTGAAATTGATTGTCAGACAGTAAGTTGTTATGCCCAAGATCAAAAACGATTGCTTACTTTTATAGCTAATCATTCTTTTTCTTGTCAAGAGTTACTTTACTAAGAGTTACTTTTAATCCAAAGATTAAAAGAAACTCTTAGTAAAGCTATTATATATATATATATATATATATATATATATATATATATATATATATATATATATATATATATATATATATATATATAAAATAGTTATATATATATATATATATTTATATATATTTATTCATATATATATATATATATATATATTTATATAAGAGCGATTTTTTTCAAACTAGCGGTTTTTGACTTGTTTTGTTGATGTATGTTTTTTTGGGTTGTTTTGTCATGGTTTCAAAATTACGTTAATTCAGACGTTTTTTTTTCGCTATCATTGATTATTAAATTATTGTAATGATTTTGGGTTGCATAAGTTGCTCATTTTTCTTACACTTTTTATTGGTTAACATAATTTGAATAAGGTATCAATGACAACGTTAGAATTTATTAAAGACTCTATTGTTGTTTTGTTGATTTTTTTTTTTTTTAATTTAATAAGGTATACTGCTTTCTGATTGTCTAAGGTTTATTTATACTAAAAGTACCTAATTGGTTTTATATGTCTTAAAAAGAAAGTTATTAGTGTTTTTGTGTTTCTATTAGTATTCTAATTTATTGTGTTTTCATGTTTTCTTTCTGTGGTATGGTAAATGATTTATTTAGTTATTTTTAATTATATTGTAGATCTCTACTTTTAATATCATATCATCAAAAAGATAAAGGCGCTTTACAAATTTGAGGTTAACTGGGTTTTGGTTTCTTGTAGTGAGTCCTTTTTTACTGCAGTATGGAAAAGGTATAAGTCGCAGGGTAAAGCATAAGTGGCGATAACATTTGTCTGACGGGATAAACTAGTTATTAGTGCTGATCCTCATTGAAACGCCAGTAATAATAGACATGACTCTGAGGAGATTTTTATTACTTAATCACTGCACAAATTATATTTACACATTACATTAATATTTTTTTCCATTCTGAGGCCTTACATTGTGGTATGCATACATTGTGGTCATACTTTTTATTTTGTATATTATTTTTGCTTTTATAAGTTTTTGTTATTTTTTGTTGTATATCTTTGTTTATTTTAGGTGTTTATAAAAAAAATTTATAAATCAAAGTAATAGACATATTGATCCACCCAATTTAGAGAATCTTTAAAATAATGAGAACTTGCTAAATCTGGCCAAAATAAATAGTCTTTAAGATACTTGTGAATGAATGGAAGAAATCGTTTTCAAAACATTCATCAATATAGATCAATGAATTAATTGCTACAGCCTAGGAGGTGCGAAACGATGGCTCAAGCATACCACGGTCAGATATGGCTATGCAAAACAAAAGTGTTTTTTATCATCGATGACCAGAAGCAATTTTGTGTTATATCTTTGCCTTTAATTGTTGTTCTATAGTGTATTTTGAAGTCTTTTCACGTTTTCTATATTTAATGTTCATTTTTTTAATTGACAACCTATTGCCTATTGATTGACACTGTATTTAAAACTTATTTTTCTCTAACTGACCCCTTTTCGATTGTTGACAAGTCTCGTTAAAACCCCTTTTTGATTTGTTGATAAGTGCTTTTTATCAGAAAAGGATTGAACAGTTTCAAGTTTTTTTAGGTTATCATATATTGTACTTCGAGCAAATCCTTTCTTTTTAAAATGATTTATGATTTCTTTTTTTTTTTATTTTAGGTTTATTTACAAAAAAACATTTCGAGTTGCTTTCAAAACAATTCTTGTTCAGCTGCAATTAACCTTATTTTAGATAATTGTGTTTCAAATAATAAAGTTTATATTTTATGTTAGCGTTTATGCATAGGCATAAAACCACAAAAACAAATTATTATGCTCAAATAATTAAATTCAGATTTGTCCGATAATTTCCGAATCACCCATTAAAATTTATTAGAATTATTATTAGTAAGTAATAAAAGTATATGAGTTTAATTATAATTAATTTAATTATAAGTTTAAATTAAAAAAAGTTCTTTTAAGAATAATAAAGTAATAAGATCTAAGAGGTAATAAGATCTGAACCATGTGTCAGAGACTTTGTTTAGGACTTTATTTACTACTTAAAGGTTTGACTATTAAGAGAAGATTATAAATAAATTAAATTATATAAAAGATTCTTTAAAAGTTTCTAAAATAATAAAACTTCTTTTATTTAATCTGAGAATATTTAAATATAAATATATATATATATATATATATATATATATATATATATATATATATATATATATATATATGTAAATATATATATAATATAAATATATATATATATATATATATGTAAATATATATATATATATATATATATATATATATATATATATATATATATATATATATATATATATATAGATATATATAAATATACATATATATATATATATATATATATATATATATATATATATATATATATATATATATATATATATATATATATATATATATATATATGTATATATATATATATATATAGGGGAGAGGGGGGCAAGTTGATATAGGGGCAAATTGATACAAAGCTAATAAAACAGCTATTACACTAATTGCGCAAATAAGATTTGGTACGGGAAAAAGCTTTTTAGTTCCGTAACGTCCGATGTAAAAAGATTTCCGTTCATTTCAAAATTGATCAAGCTGGGAAGCATTTTGTAAATCGAGCAACTATCAAAAAAAACTGACAACGTGTTTTGTAAGAGATTTTACAAAAAAGGTAAGTACATTAGACTCATCAACCCTTCTATAACTTTAACAAAACATTGCTAAATGATAATGTCTATGTCATTTGTTTGTTTGTTGCTTCTGTTAAAATTTAACTCGAATTTAATGCAACGTGGCCTAAAGGGGCACGTTGATACAGACCACTTGGGGCAAATTGATACAATGTATCATCTTACCCTTTTGGTGAAGCATTTGAATATGGTCGACATATTTTTGTTTATGTATTTGCATTAATGCAATTAAATTGTTTGGTGTAGACTTTTTTTTTCTCGCAGAGTTAATATAGGTATATAGGCCTAACAAAACATTGTTAGGCCTTTGGCCTTATTATTATTAATACCACCATTTAAAACTTTTGCAATCCAATCTTTTGGATTGCAATCTGACTAAGTTGTTCCATTCTTATACGTCATGTTTCTAAAGAAACGCGCCCAAATTTCAAAATCAACCAATGAAAATTATAACAGAGTTTAAGTTGCTGTTTTTGTATATTTGTAAACACTTTAAAAGTTCGTAGTGTAATTATATTGGTATTAAATATAAATTTGGTATAAAATTGGTATTAAATATAAATTACCAGAGAAAGTAAACATTTTAAATTTTTTATAATTTCAGATGGTGCGAACATATAAAGAAAAACTACTTTTGGGGCTTCATTGGAAGTCCTTAAACTTGTTGCTGAGGAAGTCATTTCAAAAAAGCAAAGTCTCAGAACTGTCGCCTTGACCCATGGCTTAGATAAAATGACATTATTTTGTTTCTGCAAAAACGCCAAGGAAGAAGTTTCCACATCTGGTTATTCCAAACACAAACTATTTGTTACTGCTGCAGAGGAGCAAGAACTTGTTAATTATCTGCTAGGCGCAACGAAAATGTTTTTTGGTCTTTCGCCAAAAGAAACAAGAAAGCTTGCATATCAGTATGCTAAGAGTCTACATAAAATAATTCCTTGCTCCTGGCAAGCCATTCAATCTGCAGGAGTAGACTGGTTTAAAGGGCTCATGAAAAGACATGAAAATGTCCTGTCTATCAGAATGCCCAAGTTCACTTCTTTAAGTAGAATGACAAGTTTTAACAGGACAAATGTTGATTTGTTTTACAACAATTTAGAGACCCTGTACACTCGTTTCCATTTCGAACCACACAAAATTTGGAATGTGGATGAGACTGGACTAACCAGTTCAGAAACCATCAAAAATAGTAGCTCCAAAAGGCATCAAACAAGTGGGAGCTGTAACAAGTGCAGAGAGGGGTAAATTAGTAACCTTGTGCTGTGGAGTCAATGCCTTGGGACATGCATGCCCTCCAATGCTCATATTTCCTAGGGTAAGGTATATTGAACGAATGGTAGATGGAGGTCCCCCCGGCTCTGTTGGAGCATATCATATTTCTGGCTGGATGACAAAGGATAATTTTTTTCTATTTTTGAAACATTTTGTGAAACATTGTAAACCAACAGTTGAACAACCTGTCCTGCTGCTGTTATATACAAACAAAGTATAACAAAAAAATTAATACTTATAACACAAAATCATGGAAAATATTGATTTTACTTTATTTAGCTTTAATATTTATATTATTATTTATATTTATCAAAAGAAAGCATAAAAAGAGAGTAATGCCATTATACCTTTAACAGAGAGTTCATACCCTATAATTACACCATTTTTTTCCAAAGGTTCATCCCAGCTAAGTTTCAATTTTGACGTCGTAGAAAAAAGAACACAAAATTTTGTAGGAGCACTGGGCACTAAAATTAATTATTAATATTATAAAAAGACTTTTTAAATGTTTTCAAGAAAAAGTTAATTGTGTTTCTAAACACCACTAAAAAAAGTTAACTGTGTTTCTAAACACCACTAAAAAAAAGTTAACAGTGTTTCTAAACACCACTAAAAAAAAGTTAACTGTGTTTCTAGACACCACTAAAAAAAAGTTAATTTTGTTTCTAAACACCACTAAAAAAAAGTTAACTGTGTTTCTAGACACCACTAAAAAAAAGTTAACTGTGTTTCTAAACACCACTAAAAAAAAGTTAATTGTGTTTCTAAACACCACTAAAAAAAAGTTAACTGTGTTTCTAGACACCACTAAAAAAAAAGTTAACTGTGTTTCTAAACACCACTAATAAACTTAAAACAAAAATGTATAGAGATGTATGTACATACTGTTTACATTTCAAACATTAAAAAAATTTGAAAAAAAACTATTTATTAAAAAAAGTTTAACTAAAAAAGAGTTAACTGTCCTTCTAAACATAACTAATAACTTTAAAAATTAAAAGTTAACTGTGTTTTTAAATACAACTAATAAACTTAAAAAAAAAGAGGGTAACTGCGTTTCTAAACACAACTAAAAAAAAGTTTCTAAACACAACTAATAAAGTTAAAAGAAAAATACAAACAGATGTATGCACATACTATTTGCATTTCAAACATTAAAAAAATTTGAAAAAAAAAAACTTTCACCAACTCTGCTAAGAGATTGTGTATAAATTACATGACTTTAAACTTAAAAAAACAAGAAAGATCAAAAGTTTTCCCTCGCAGAGTCTTAAGTTAAATTAAAAAAATCAAAACACCACATCAAGTTTAATGAAAATTGCAGCATAAAAGTGCTTTACATCTATTCTAAATTTCACAAGTATTCTAAATTATATAGCACATAGTTAAAGAATATATATATATATATATATATATATATATATATATATATATATATATATATATATATATATATATATATATATATATATATATATATATATATACACAGTAAAATTGCCTAAGTTCGGTCACTTAAGCTTAGAACATTTATTTATCACGCATCAATAAAAAACTTTAATTTTTTTTCATGAAACATAGAGAAAGTTATATTGATAATTGATATTGTAAAAATAAAAAAAATGTAAAATAAAAACTAGTACTCAATATTTAATTTAAAATGAAAACATCTATATTGACCGAACTTTCATTACCATTTTAAGGCTCGTTATATAAATACTAATGACGTACCACAAACTTAACGCCACAAACAATGAAAACTATTTTTTAAATGTTGTTTTATTGTAAAATTAAGATATAAATTCAGGTAATACCAGTGGACAATCATAAATCTCATGTATCTCTTGAATCTATTCAATAAGCCAAGGAAAATGGATTCAATATGACAAGGAAAATAAAAAAATCCCTCCTTATTGCTTGCACAGACTGCAGCCTTTGGATCGTTCAGTGTCTTTTTCACTAAAGAGACATTATAATATTCAGTGCGATGCATAGCTAAATAGCCATCCCGGGCAGCCAATGCACCCTCTTGACATTCCCGCAATATGTTGTAATGCATTCAAGCTTGCCATGTCACCTGCTAACATACAGTCAGGCTTCGAATCTACAGGGATTTTTCCTTTCAATCGTTTTCGGATTGACGCTGTCCTGTTTCTGCCCTCGTCTGTTAGTGATAGGCCAGATCCTGTAGTTTCTGGAGGTGTCAATTCTGCTTTGAACGTGGAGGAAATTGCTACTGCTGAAAACAATGGTCATCTTCAAATAGACGTCACTATGAACTTAGCTTCATTTGAATTTCAACCGTTGACATCAGCTCTTTCAGATTCGTTAGCGATATGTAAGGAAAATCCAGTAGCTTCCACATCTGCTGGAACTATTTTTTGTGCTAATAGTCAAGCTATAGCCTTGCCCTATGTGGTACGGCCACCTCCTAAAGCCGGACCACGCAGCCAGATTAAACGCGGAAGAGAAAACAGGGTAAAACACGTAATTTGACCGATACACCAGAAAAACTGGCTATTGACCTGGCAGAACAAAAGAAAAAGAAAAAAGGAGAACCAAAGTCTAAATTGGTTGCAGACATATCAAAAAATAAAACTGTAAGGACTTCATTTTTGAATTCAAATGAAAACATTGATGATAGTTTCTGTCTTGTGTGTGGCAAGCCCTATTCAAATAGTAGATCAAGGGAAACTTGGGTTCAGTGTGTAGACTGTAAATTGTGGGCCCATGAAGAATGTACAGATGGTACTCCTGCTTTTATTTGTGAAAATTGTTTAGAGTGATTAAAAAAAACACATCTTTTTTTAGTTTGTTTACTTAATCTTTTGTATTTGTTTACTTAATCTTTTGTGTTTGTTTACCTAATCTTTTGTGTTTGATTTGTATCAATTTACCCTATGGTGTATATCAACTTGCCCCAGCATGGGTTAGGTTGATACACAAATCTTACCTTTTTGTACTGTATTTATTTTAATTATGGTTTAATCAATAAAATTGTAGTACTAAAATATGCAGGATACTTAGTGTAACATATACAAGTTATTATGTTATTATTTCCACTCTAAATATAATATTATAAATAGATACAACTTCATTGAGACAGAGACTTCCACTTGGCCGTTTTTATGTAATTGAGAAAAAACATCAGTAGATGTTTTTTCTCAATTAGTAAAAAAATCAATACATAGACAACTGCACATTGACAAAATTTTGCTTTGCTCAGCAAAGATTTTACTTGTTTAATGTTAACATTTTAATGGGAAATTATGTTTAACATTTGTTTAATAGTATGGGACAACCAAACATTACTAAGTAACTGAACTTGAGCATAAAAAAATACCTTTGTATCAAATACCTATATAACTGTTTTAACTAACAAACTAAACTGAAAAATTTTTGTATAAACTAATGACTTAGCTTTAAATTGCTATAAATAAATTAATGACTTTGCTATATGATTATTCTGTATTTTATATTTTTTTAAAAGAATAAAATAAATCTTTTTTATAAATTTTATTTATTACTTTCTTTTTTAAACTTTTTCTAAAAAAAAAAAACAACAACTAATAATTGCAACAAATTAGAAAATAATATTTAATAATTGTTTACTTTTTAGTATATTTTCAAAATAGTAAAATGTATACTTTCAAAACTATTTAGCAAGTGTTTATCAGAGTCTTGTTTTTCAGCCTGCTGGAAAGCGGCATCTGTTAATCCTATTTTCAAAAAATCTAGAGAGTGATCTGATTTGTCTCACTACTGTCACATTACCTTTTTTTTATATGATAAGCAAGGTTTTTGAATCTTTAATTAACAAACACTTAATCTCTCATCTTGAATCTAATAACCTACATTCTGATCATCAATATGGATTATGATCTCCTTGTTCTACAGCTGATTTGCTAACAGTAATAAACAATAGGTTTTATCGTGTATTAGATAGAGGCGGAGAGGCTAAAGCTATTGCTCTCGATATTTCTAAAGTCTTCGATTAAGTTTGACATGCCTAACTACTTCATTAGCTCTCTTTTTACAGTGAATCAGGTAACATATTATACATCATGAAGATTATTAAATCAACATCAACATAATGAAGATTATTAAATCCTTACTTACTAATCGTAGTTGGCTGCAAGAGCAGGCCCAACTGTGTTTACAATGCATTGTTGCACCTTGTCTAAAAGAGAAATGGCATTATTAGAAGATCCGCCCCAGATATGGCAACAGTATTCCATACAAGGTCGGATTTGAGATTTATAGAGGTAGATAATAAAATCCGGAGTAAGAAAGTATCGAGCTCGATAAAGAGATGCAACCTTAGGATTTTACAATGGATTTGATATATGGTTTCCAAGAAAGATTGGAAGTAAGAGTTAATCCAAGAAGATTAAGGGTAGATGACTCATCGAGCCTAACACCATTCATAAATATAGGAAGATCTAAATTATTGCAGTAATGATTGGATGAAAAAAAATTGAGTTTTATCTGAATATAAGTTCACTAGCCACTGTGAACCACATGCTGTAGCAGAAGTGAGATCCTTTTCAAGCTCTAAAGCCCCTTCCATGCAATTAGAGAGTGTTGACTTCTTATCAAGACAAGAATAAATGGTAGTATCATCAACGAACAATGCCACCTTAGATGTGAGAATATCTGGAAGCTCATTAATGTAAACTAAAAACAGTATAGGGCCAAGGATTGAACCTTTAGGAATCCCTGAAGTTACAGGATATGGCAAAGAGTGCTGTCCTTCAAGGACAACTTTTATACAATGATTGAAAAGGAAGAATTCAATAATCTTAAAGATGTTACCAGATACATCATAAGAAAAAAGCTTTTGGAGGATATCAACATGCCGAACTTTATCAAAAACTTAAGAAATGTCAAAAGCGATAGCCTTAACCTCTCCACCTTTATCTAATGTACGATAAAATTTGAAGATTGTTGAGTAAGATAACAATTTACAGAGAGATAGAGGGATAGCCTTAACCTCTCCACCTTTATCTAATTCATGATAAAATTGGTTATTACTGTGAGCAAATCAGCTGTAGAATGAGAAGATCAAGCCCATATTGATGATTAGAAAGTAAGTTATTAGATTCAAGATGAGAGATTAAGTATTTATTAATAAGTGATTTAAAAACCTTGCTTATAATATGAAGAAGACCAATGGAACGGTAGTTAGACGAATTAGATCATTTTTTGGATTTTTTCAAAATGAGGATAACGGATGACGCTTTCCAGCATGCTGGAAAACAAGACTCTGATAAGCACTTGTTAAATAGTTTTGAAAATATAGATGACAGCTCCGGAGAACACTTCTGCAAGACTATAACAGGTATGTTGTCCAGAACACAAGCTGTAGTCTATGCACTTTAGATACAGAAGCTAGAGTAATACAAATGTCAAGCAATGGATCAACTTGTTTGACGGCTACATCAGTGAATCAACTTGTTTGACGGCTATACCAGAAGTCACAAGAGCCTAACTTTTGTGATGAAATACAAGATTTTATGACCTGAGAATAGCGGGCTTTGGCATAAAAGAAAAGCTTTACAATGGTTTCTGGCAGTAATAAAGAGACCTCTGTTTTTTGTAAAATTGTTTTGCTGATAGATATGGAAGTAACCGTTTTTAATTGGAAATTTCAGATGATGAAATTTCCAATTAAAAATTTTCCAATTAAAAAAGAGGATGGAAAATTGACTATTTGAGTTAGAGATTGAGAAAGACAAAAGATTATTCTCATGTTACTCGTCATTCAATTAAGTCTTATCTTTTTACTGCGACTGTTTCTTAGTACTCCAAAAATTCTTACTCGCCTAGTCTTTTTTCTTGAAACATAGATTATTTGCAATTTGCTTCCTCTATCTTGTTTTCTTTACTTATATAATTTGCAATTTTTTAAATCAACTGTTACTCGTTATCTTGCTTTATAAACTTTATCTTTTCTCTTTCAGTAACTTTCAACTCTAATAGTCATTCCTTGCAGCCTTGCTTGAAGTGAAGATGTTTGAAAAAAAAAAAAGTTGTTAGCAATTAAGTTGTTAGCAATTTTTCAATTTTCCAATTATATTTAATTTATTAGAAATTATTACTTGAATATTTTTGAGTTTTTTATTATTTCATTGTTTTTAACTTCCAAATGTTTAAACTATTTTAAATATTATACAAAAAGTTTTTAATTTATTACTATTAATCTGTGAAGGTGTAAATATGCTACATGTTGATAACAAAGGATTAGTCAGCACTTGGATGTTGCCTTGCAATATTCTAATCTAATATTTTAATATTATAATATTCAAATAATTAAGCAAAGTTTAAACTTTTAGTTTTAATTTTACTTTGGCCAACTCTTTCAACTTTCAACTTTGCCCAAATCTTTTTATTAACCTAAACTTATTTGAGGGGATTAAGAAGGTGAGGGTAATAACAATAATTTAGAAAAAAAGTTTCCACGACTGTTTTCACCAAAAAAATTTTTGGTGAAAACGACTGTTTTCACCAAAGACATTTATGTCTTTGGTGTAAATTGTAACTAACTCACGAGTTCATGCAATTTTTTTAAATAACAAGAAATAATAAATATTACAAAAACATTAAAGAATGTAAATAATATTAAATTTTTATACCTGATTCTGGAGTGTCAATAAACACTACTTCACTTAAAGGACTTTTTGCAACTTCACTTGAGTAAAACATTGCAAAGGAGTACTTGGAAAATGGTTTAAGTCCATTTACAATAACACTTGAGCCATGTAATTTGAAGATTTCAACACCATCTATTATTTTATAAAATAAAAATATTATATAGTTATAAAACTTTTACTTGAGTACTGTTATGTTTTTATCACACAAAAGAAACACTGTACGAATGTGATAGAAGGAAAATGGGTCAGGGTTTGATAGGCCAAAAATGACAACAAAAGTAAATTAGAATATAAAACTGTGACATGTGTGAAAAAAATTTTTAAATGCTTTGATTTTGAAATTTTTTGATTAAATGAAAAATATTTAAAATATCTTGATAAAAAAAGTATTAATATTTTGTAATATTAATACATACATATTAATATTTTAAAGTAAATTTTAATTGTAATTTTCAATAGTAATTTTTAATAGTAAATTTTATAGTAAATAAAATACTTTGATTAAATAAAAGACTTTTTATGCAACTTCTGTGCAAGCTCTTACAATTGAACAACATTTAAAAATTTTTGCATTATTTATTTTAACAGATTTGTACTTCAACCATGCAACTCAATTGCAAACATTGTATTATACAACTTTGTAATTTTTACAAAGTTGTATAATACAATGTTTGCAATTGAGTTACAAGGCTTAATTTTTTAAATAATATTACAGGTGCACAACAAAGTGCAGATGGATTTAAAAACAATGTTTCTAGCTAAAAAATATTTCAAGAAAGAAAATAAGTTGAAAGTAAGGTGTTACTGTGTGTTAGCTGAATATTACAATCATTTACAATACAGAGAACCAATCACAACATTGCAATTATAATCATTTTTTTGTACTTTATTTTATGACATTTTGGAAAAACTTATTTAAAATTTTTTTATTATTTTAGCTCAGTCCCAAGCAAAGTAACTTTAATACCAGTACATATCTATATATCTATACTCTATTATATCTAGATATACTGTATCTCGCAGTATCTTAGCATCTCACTTGATTCATTTAAAGAAAGCATGTTTCTCTGACCACTTTCTATGTTAAATAAACAAGCAATTGTAAGAACAATATTATACTGGCAGTCGACCAAATCAAGTGCGCTGATAAAAGTAAGAAAATACTTTTGAACATATCTTTGATTTATAATATGAGCATACCCTTCTTCAGCAGATGTTATTCTAGTTATAAATAAATACATACATACAAACATACATATATATATAATAATATACATGTATATATACTTATATATTAATATATATGCATTATGTACATATATATATATATATATATATACATATATATATATATGTATATATGTATATATAATATATACAAGTATATGTATATATACGTGTATATATATATATATATATATATATATATATATATACATATATATATATATATATATATACTATATAATGTATATATATATATATATTTATATATATATATAGATTTAAATATATATATATATATATATATATATATATATTTATATAATAATATATATGTATATATACTTGTATATTAATATATATGCATTATGTGCATATATATATATAGTATATATATATATATATATATATATATATATATATATATATATATATACATTTATCTCTCTCTCTCTCTCTCTCTCTCTCTCTCTCTCTCTCTCTCTATATATATATATATATATATAAATATATATATATATATATAAATATATATATATATATATATAAATATATATATATATAAATATATATATATATATAAATATATATATATATATAAATATATATATATATATAAATATATATATATATATATATATATATATATATACACATATATATATATATATTTATATATATATATATATATATATATATATATATATATATATATATATATATATATATATATATATATATATATATATATATATATATATATATATATATATATATATATATTTATATAGATATATATATATGTATATGTTAATATATATATATTAGGGAAAAAAACACATACTCAAACTTTTTAGTCCCTCTGTAATAAGCTTATAACTAATAATTTAATATTTCACGACCAGGAGGTAATCACTGATATAGGGTGGTAGCCCTCCTATCAAGATCAAATGGCTCTTGGATCAAACCAAGAAAAGAAAGTGAAAGAACTAATTGCTTTTGCAATTAACCAAGTCAAGAGCTAATGGAGAGGATTGACAATCTGGAGCAAATTGTCATTGATAAAGAAGTTGTAATCAATAAAATGAAATTGAATCTTGAAATCCTTGAGAAAAACAAAGTTTGTTTAAACGACACTAACAGTAAGATTTCAAAATACAGCAACTTTGTAGCAGCCTTAGCAAAACCAGGATTACAAGCTAACACAGCTCTTGTTAGTGCCATTTCTGCAAATGCTAAAGCGACTGAAAACAAAGCTAAAAAAGCTATTTTGTAGGCATGTTTCCCTTTAATACTGTAGACCAGATTGCGGACGAATCCACAAGAACCAAAAAAGTAAAAGAAATAGTATCATCTTTAAAAATTAATGCAAAGATTGTATCTACTCGAAGAATTAAGCCCAAATTTAGTCCAACTAATGATGCAGTAAACAGCCTCAAATACCAGAAACAACCAAAATTCAATTATTGTTGAATTCGACAGTGCAGAATCCAGAAACATGGTATTAGCAGCAGCACCAAATCTTTCCAAAACAGAACACAAGAATGTTTTCATCAGACCAGATCGAACAATTGCGCAGCAAGCTGAGCTTAACAAGCTTAACTTTGAGAAGAAAGAGGCAAACAGAAATCTTGAAAAAAATTGGTAACCTAGATAAACCATTTCCATTTGTCATCCGCAGCGATAGGGTCCGCTGCATTGATGTATCTAAGACCCTTGAAATCAACGCCCGTTCAATACACCCATTTGCTGAATGGCAAAAAGCCCATATTGCTCGCTCGAAACGAGTCAATACACAATAATATCGAGTGTACTAATATACCATTCAACTCAGCTCAAAGCTGTTCAAACTAGCCATTAAATACTTATATACGCCAAGAAAGTAACTCAAATCATTTATACTTTTACTACACAAAGGCTTGTTCACTGAACAACAAACTGATTTTGCTTGAAGCCCTGGCATACACTTTTAAATACAATGCTATTTTTATAACTGAAACTTGGGCTAACATCAACAGCTCGATGCACATGCATGGTTATAAACTATACTGCAACAACAGGGAAGGTCAAGGAGGTGGTGTTGCAATCTATATAAATGATAAACTAAATTTGTTTGAAGTGAATATGCATCCATTAAACTGCAAATCTGTTGAGCAAATATGGTGTAATTTACTGTAACATTACGAAGAAGAGACACATTTTGCTATGGGTGTATGCTATAGACCTCCTCCTAAACAACAATGATGAGCCACTTTATCAGATCATCGATTTGTACATACTCTTGAAGATCGCTATATATTTCAAGTGGTTAATTTTCCTTCATTCTGCAACTCAAATAGCAAATATAAAAGTTTTCTTGATTTAAATTCTTACTGAATCATCCAATTGCATCTACAATATCAAGCCTCTTCCTCCACTTTTTAATACCTCCAACCAATACCATCTTTCTATTGAATGGCATCTGGCTACCGCCGACACAATAAAAAGACCTCTTTTTGTGCAATCGAAATTGTACTATAAACTAGCAGACTTCAAAAATCTGAATCTTGATTTCAAAAATATTGACTGGGATGTTTTGTTTATTCTAAGAACACATCACAATGTTACAAAACTTTTCTCATTGAGTACAATCTTTTGTGCAATAAATGTATACCTTGTAGTAAGAAATTATTTCATAAAACTCAACCACCATGGATGAATGATCAGCTACGTAATCTTATTGCAAAAAAGAAACATTTATGGATTTTAGTCCAGCAAACCAGATCCCGTATTATACCACTTCACAATGAATGTAAGCAGGTTCGCAACCAAATTAAAAAATACGATCATTATATAAATAATCTTAAATTATTTAAATAATGATCAAATTTGCCATATCGCAGAACAACAACATGGATTTGTTAGAAACAAATCCTGCGTCACCAACCTTTTGCAGTCAATGGACATTATTTATTCATCTTTGGCAGATAAGCAATTAGTTTATATGATCTTTCTTGATTTTGCTAAGGCTTTTGACACTGTGCCGCATCAACGTCTTATGCATAAACTAAAAGCCTTTGGTATCACTGGAAAACTACTTTGCTGGATTGGTGACTTTCTCACTAACCGAAAACAGAGAGTTGTGCTTGGGGAGTACAAGTCCAGCTGGGCAAACGCAACTAGCGGTGTACCACAGGGTAGTGTCTTGGGTCCACTTTGTTCATCCTTTACATAAACAATTTGCCATCAGTTATCAATTACTTCCCTTGTAAGTTGTATGCAGATGACTGCAAAATTATTGCTCATATTAAAGATGCTTCAGACTCAGACAAGCTTCAATTAGATTTAAATGCTATTACGGAATGGTGTGAAAAATGGTACATGAAGCTAAACTACAAAAAATGCAAAGTGATCCAAATGGGTAAAAACAATCACCAAAAAAATTACTATACATTTGATGCAGCATCTTTGAACAACGTTAACATTTTAAAATCTGAAAAAGAGCACGATCTTGGCATTACCATTACCTCGAATGGCAAATGGGACACACACTTCGGAAATTGCATCTAAAGCGAACAACATTTTAGGATGGATGAAAAATACATTCATAAGCAGAGAAGCAAAATTATGGAAGAAATTATACACAGTGTATATAAGGCCACATTTAGAATTCGCTATTCCAGCCTGTAATAATTATTCAAAATTTGCAATACAACGCATAGAACGTATCCAGAAGAGAGCTACAAAAGTACCTCACAGCCTAAAAAAATTTCAGTATGAAGATCGCCTGCAGGTTCTTAACTTAGACACTTTAACAACCAGAAGAACTCGTTTTGACTGCATTCAATATTTTAAAATTGAATATAAAATTGATAGAGTGACTTGGCAAGTTCAACCATTGACAGTAGAACCTAAGTATGGTCACCGTAAACGCGTACGTAGGGAAATAACAGTTAACTGTGAAATACATCACAACTTTTTTACAAACAGAGTAGCAAATTCATGGAACAATCTTCCGGATGGTGTTGTTCAGCAAACTTCGGTCGATCTTTTTAAAGCTCATTACAATAGGTTTTTAGATAAAAACCACTAACTTATTTAGAATGTTTAATGTAATTACCTGCTTATACTGCGTATAGCAGGGCTTGTATTCATGTTCTGTTCCAGGAGTTATCTCCTTGCAGATAACTCCTGGGTAAGAAATGGGTAATTTTTTGGTTGAACTTAAATACTGTAAGCCTTGCACCAGCATGTCAACATGTGATAATGTATGTTTAACATGCAACTAAGGTAATATTGGAAAAGTTTCCAGCGCTATGGTAATTATATGTAACATGAGTCTGAGAAAGGATGATGATATCTAGCTGATAGGAAAGCATATATTGGAATTACCAGCTTGCAGAATCTCAACAAAAGGAGATGTTATTTGCTTTTTCTTTTATTTGAAAGATGGACTAATGAAGCACGAGAAGCAGTTGTAATGTTGCAGTGACAGACAAAGTTGTTATTAAAGTTCAGCAGCAATGGGCTAAAACCAGCATTGAAATATGTAAAGACAAAGTGAAAGCAAAGATTCTTGATCTGTATGAAAACTATAGAACACTTTTAGTGAGGAGTTAAAACAGTACTTTTTCATAACACTAAGATGCCCAGACTCAAATAGAAACCAACAGACCTTGCACCAAAAAAAAGAAGGATGAAGATCCACAGTGCTCTTTAAGCTCAAAAAAAGGGGTGCCTGGGTTCAGAATACAAGATCTACACAAGAGAATTAGAGCATAGAATGAAGAGAACTAAGGTCTCATTGAGGTAGAAAATGGATCAAAAACAAAGCAAGGAAAACCTGTTTTCAACAATTGGTAAATCCTCAGGTCAACAACCAAGTTGAAAGTATTGATAGCAGTTCTGTTGATTTACCAGAAACCAAAGATTTTTGAATGTCATGTAAAAAAAAAGAGTTTGACAAGTGTGGCAAAGAAGAACATAGTAACACTTCAACTTCCAAAAAACCTGTTAAAGAGTGCAAAAATGTATGCAATAGCTCATGGGTTAAATTTGTCAGCTGGTGAAAGAACAGCATTGATAGCTGCAATTATATTAGATTAATAATAATAACACATTAATTCTCCTCCCCAAGGCCACTATAGTTGAGGAGGCTACTTTAGTTGTGGTTACAAACCTCTCAACTCTATAACTCCAAAACACGAACCTTGACAAACAAGGCCGCTTCGCGGAGAAGCAAGTTAAGCGCTGTACTAGCAGGTATGTGGTGGGGATCGAACTCGGAACTTCTCACTTACAAGGTGAGCGCTCTACCACACACCAACATTGCACAGATTAGGTGGCACTGTTTTGAAAAATGTGACAGTGTCAAAGTCGAGTAACAGAAAAATAGAAATGGAAATTTGAACCGAAACAGCTCTTCATATAAAAGCATCATTTACTTCACCAAAATATGCCACACTTCACTGGAACAGAAAAAATGTACCTGAAGACAATGAGAGACTTTCCATTCTCATAGCAGGACTGCCAGCTCACAAAAAAGGAAAACTGCTTGGTGTTCCTGTCATAGCTGATGGCACTAAGACAACCAAGGACACTGTTACCCATGCTGTGATACAGGCGTGGAGTGAAATACATAAGTCTAGTTTTTGATACAACTGCTTTTAATTCTGGTAGTAAGAATGGGGTTTGTTGACACCATACATTGAAAAGAATTTTGTGTGCTGTTTTGACAGAAATTATTTGGTGCAACATCTAGCCCAGATACACCAGGATTTAAGAATTTTCAGCAGCATAGGGACTCATTTGCTCAGCAATCGACGTACAAATGACTTGACATTCGCAACCATAGGCTGAAACATCAGCAAAAAGTAGTTGCCTTTTTTTCGTGAAATGCTGTCTGTGCCTGAAATAAAGCAAGTCATTCAGCAATTTCTGAAGCGTAAAGAAGATTCCATTAGCTGACTTTAAAAGGAAATGCCAATATTTCCTCAGCTGTTGACTTCTTCACCACCGCAGTGTCATCTTTGATTGGCACAAAGTCTTAACAGCTGTTCAGGCTCTTGCATGGCAACAACAATCGGATGAGCTTGCCACTGACACAATGGGTGACTGAGGCAGTATATAATGAAGCTGCCAAGTTTGTTCACAATTGCAGAGTTGTTAATGAAATGGTACAAACTACAGACTTTGCTGGAACAACTACAAAGGACAAAATACAGAAACAAGACAGTTGAAAAGCACTGACATGATATCTCAAATCAATAAGACAACTTTGCGTGATTTTCTGGCCTAATTTTAGGTTATTGGTACAGTGCACATCTCTTATTGTTTGTAGTATGATTAAGCATTTAATGCTATGAACAGTAAACCCTCAAGAAAGCGTTCCAGGACTATTATATAATATTTGTAATTGCTTACTTGAATAATTCGGAAAACAATAAAATAAAAAATTTTTATAGGCAAGGCTAAACTTAAGTATGAAAATAAAAAAATTGTTGTCTTGATTGTCAAAATAATAAAGTGTTTGTGGTCAGCCCATCATTTTTTTCATTCGCATTCTGTTGTCAAGTAAGATGACTGGTCATGATGATCACCCTGCTACTGGTAACAAGTAATCCAGTGCAACCTGTTTTATATCCTGTTCCTTTGTAGGATTCACTTTAAGCAAAGCCTAGAAGAAGTGTGCTTCCTGTCATTAATACTACCTCATATCTGACATGCCTATTGTAATATATTTATACTTATATATATTTTTTGACTTTTGGAAGTTGGAAGTGTCTCCTGTGTCAGCTTAGTTACCTGTACATTACTAAGTTTGTTTGTTTGTGTTCTGTCCAAACCTATAGCGCAGAGTTCACTTGTATGTAAGTTACTTTATGTAACTTACATACAAGTGAACACTGTATGTAAGCTACTATATAAATCTTTGAAACAGTGTGAGCTCAGTAACCAACTAGTGACTCCAAATATAAAACCCTAATCTCTAGTATTCTGTTAATGTTTTTCCTAATGCATTAAAAAATATTTCCATCAATATTTAAAGCACTGCTTGCAGGAAGTAACTTCTTTTAACTACTCCAGATTAGATCAAGTTCATCACAATAACCCTATCACTGGTATTATGTATTTTGTAGCCCATTACTACCTGTCCCATGCCATGCCAAAAATCAAACCCTACAAGACATGCTGTCTTGTAGGGTTTGATTTTTTAGGCAAAGGCTAGGAGAAACAAACTCTAACTTAAAAATCCCCTGTTTTGGGGCTCTTGGTTTAGTAAAGGCTACAGATAGTGTCTCGATAAAAACACTCATCTTGGGCAGATGTTGACTGCATCCAGCTAAAATCCCCCTTTCTTGGGGCTCTTGGTTGAGTAAAGGCTAGAGATTGTGTCATGATAAAAAATATTCATCCTGGGTAGATGTTAACTGCATCCAACTACTGATTCCATTAACAGCTGTAAAATATTGGAATATTAACAGTGCCATGTAGCGCATGGATAATGATCCTGTTAATGCTTTTGATGCGCATCGTAGAGACGGCTTAAGGAGCCCTAAGTTACATCTTTGGGTTAACTAGCAGGACTGAGACATCTGCTTTGCTCATTGCCTGGGACGCCGTGCTCTATCTATGAATAAGTCAAGTTCTCTTTAAACTTAAATGCCTAAAGTAACCCAAAATATTCAAAACAAAAAACCATCATCATCACCTAACTGTTTCAATATATCTTTCACAAATATTCCTGATCTTGATAGTAAGCTTCCATCAGTTAAATCTTACATCTTGCAAAATTCACCAGACTTGTTTGCTTTTTGTGAGACTAATTAAAATTCCGCTATTCCTTCTTGAGATCTCAGTGTTGATAGGTTCAACCATTTGTTTTGCAAAGTTTCCATTAGTCACATGCGTTGCTTGGAGGTATATTTACGCATCTTTATTTTTAATGCATTGATATATAAATCTCTAACTTTAATTTATTTAATTGAATTTAAAATATTTGATAATAACAAAATAAAAATGACTTTTTTTTAATATTTCCTGATTTCAATGTACTAATTTTTTTCTTTTTAATGAACTTTTTTTGAGATTTTATTTTCTAAATATATACATAAAATGTTTATATAATAAATAAAATATATAAAAAAATAAAGTCATAATAAAAAAATAATAAATAAACAATTATTAAGTAAAAATATATATGACATATATTAAATTGTAAGGTTTGTCTCTCTCTTAAAGTTTAAGGGACTGTATGAAAATTTAACCACCATGTATCAAGCTAAACATGCAAAAGAAAATTTGATAAATATTGTACAACTTACTAAAGAAATATTCTCCCCCAAACCAATATCACTCAGGGTTGCTTTCTTTTAATTTGATTTTACAAATAGAAATCTTTGGGCGCTATTGTTTTTTTTTTAAAACTTTTTTAACTCAATCCCACACTACTTTTGCTGTAACAAAAAATTTTAAAAATGTGTACCTAGCTATATGCATTCTGTGTAAAAGACATATTCGATGACTGAAGCATATCACATAAAAGTTGGATAGTGATATCAAACTCATACTGCTTCAACAACCATGGTCGACCTTCAAATGAAGCTGCCTATCAAAAATTTTGACTATTTTTTATAAAAAAAAATATTTATATATATATATATATATGTATATACATATATATATATATATATATATATATATATATATATATATATATATATATATATATATATATATATATATATATATATATATATATATATTGCCTGCAGCCAAGGAACTGTCAACAATTGAGGTATACAAAAAAGTATATATAATAATCGCACTCCTGATGAGCAGGCTAAATTTGCACAATTGAACAAAGAGAGAAAAGAGGCAAATAAAGACTTACAACGCAATAATAACCTACACCAGCCGTTTTGATTTGTCATTAGAGGCGGAAAATTGTTGTGTATTGACACCACTACAACAAAAGACATTAGCAACTGCAAAGTTCAGCCATTTGTCAAAGAAAGCATGGCCAAGTAGGCCCAGATGGGCCTATACAAGCCAATCTTATAAATCTCATTAAAAGTTACATAATGAACATCTACCTAATTATTAAACAAAATAGATGTTATTGCAATTACAGAGACTTGGTTCAAATTGTATACAACTAAAAATATTGATTGATATGACCTTTATCACGCAGACAGAGATAGAATTGGAGGAGGAGTTGCCATTTACGTAAATAAAAATCTTACGAATATAGAAGTTGTTAATCCGCATCTTAACAATACAGAAATTGAAGTCTGGTGCTCAATAAAATGTAATAATTTTAAGTTAATTGTTGGTTGTATATATCGACCACCAAATTCTACAGCTGATTACTCAAAATCAATTCTAAACTCAATCAAAACTGCTTCAAAACTCAAAAGTGGCAAAAAACACACGGATCTCATTGCTGTAGGAGATTTCAATTTCCCTAATATAAAATGGACAGATGACAGTTCAATAATTCATTCAAATGAAAACTCCACTGAGCATGAATTTATTAAAGTTTTAAATGATTGTTCTTTATACCAAATAGTAAACTTTCCAACATATAATCAAAGTGATTCTGTTCCTGCAGTTAACACCCTTAACCTTGTTTTAGCTTGCAATCTGATTTGTATAGATTTTTTTCAATGTGGTCTACAGTTAGGTTACTATGAAAAGGGAAGATACCATTACTCCATCACTTGGCAATATTTTACTAGTTCTAGTGACAATATAGAATTCAAATAAGTTTGCTTTAAAAGGGTAAATTTATACAAATGATTAAGTACTTGAAACAAGTCAACTGGGTTGAGCTATTTCATGATAAATCAGCCTGTGAGTGCTTTGAGTTATTTTTACATATTTATAATGAATCTTGTCGATTGTTTGTTCCTAGTTTTAATAACAAAAAAAAGAATAACTAACCATGGTTGGATGCAAAAGTTAAAAAGGCAATAAAGATGAAACAATCTCTATTTTATTCGAATGGGTATCGGCAAAGTCAAGAATCTCGAAAGGAATTCAACAAATTTGCGCTAATGTTAAAAAACAAATTAAAAGATCAACTTGATAATATGAAATGGATTTAGTAAAAAGAGCAAAGCTAACACCTAAACTTTTATTCTCTTACGTAAATTAAAAACAAAATGTTAAATCCCAAATTAGAGCCATGAAAAATAAAAAAGACAAATTACAACTGAAATATCAGACATTTCAAATATATCAAATAAGCAATTTAAGTCAGTCTTTGTAAAAGATCATGACCAAGCAATACTTAAGTTTATCCAAAGACGTGAAAATCAGTGCGATGACAGCATATTATCTGATATGATTACCAATGAAAAAATACTAAAAATGTTAGAAAGTATTGATGAGTCAAAAGGGATGGGTTTTGATGAAATTAGTCCGTTTGTTTTAAAACATGCTGCAGAAGGTTTTGTTGATCTGATTATCTATATTTTCAAATTGAGTTTTGACACTGGTTGTGTCCCTTTCCATTGGTCTGTTATATATCACTTATTTATAAAGGGGGATCAAAACTTGAACCAGAAAACTATAAATCCTTGTCTGTAACTTGTAAAATGTTTGAAAAGCTTATTCGGGACATAATTCTGGAACATTTTATTTTAAATCAAATCATGCACAACAAATTTGATCGAGACAATTGACACCATTACATACGATGCTGCAAAGGGTAAACCGTTATGCGTAATATATCTTGACTTCTCAAAAGCTTTTGATAAAGTAGAACATAAAAGGTTATTGAAAAAGATTGAAGCATATGGTATAACAGGAAAAATATAGAACTGGATTAAAAGTTTCCTTACAAATAAGAAACAAAGAGTTACTATTGGTAATACATTTTCAGAATGGGTATCTAATACCAGTGGCATTCCTCAGGGTTCAGTTCTGGGTCCCATTTCATCTCTGCTATTCATACACGACTTGCCAGAAGTTGTGCAAAACACATTTAAAATGTATGCTGACAATAGCAAATTAATAACCATAGAAGATTCATTTGATAAACACTTAGAAATGCAAACTGACCTTGACAACATTGTGAAATAGTGCAACAATTGGCGTATGGAACTTAATTGCAAAAAATGTAAGGTGATGAGATTTGGCAATCAAAATGTTCTTTGCGGTATTGTTAAACCATACACATTAAATGCCAATGGAATTAACTATGACCTCTCAAGTGTAATAGGGAGAGATCTAGGTATTTTTGTACAACCGGATATTAAATGGAAACATCAAACACAAGATGTCTTAACAAAGATTCAAAAATACTAGGTTTGTTAAAAAATGCCTTTGAAAGGTGAGATTGTAATGTGGAAAATTTTGTATACAAACTATGTTCGACCTCATCTTAGATTTGCGGCTCCAGCATGGAGTCCACCAAATCTAGCTGAAATTTCAATGCTTGATCGAGTTCAACACAGGGCCACAATAATACCTTACTCAAATCAAGTGCTTTGTTATAAAAAGCGGCTAGTTAGAATGGGTTTAACGACTTTAAATCTTAGAAGAAAACGAGGAAATTTGATTCACTTATACAAGATATTGAACCATTTAGAGTATACTAATCCTAATGTCAAACCAGCCTTTAAGTCAAATATTGAAATAGATGGCCCATGTTCCTCAATTAGAGGTAACAAATATAAAATCAGGATGCATTGTTTCACCCTTCGCGAAATAAATGCCTTTCAAGCATCGGTTAGCTCAAGAATACATTTCTTCTCAAACAGAGTGTGCCAAATTTGGAACAAACTTTGGGATATTGTTGTAGAGGCTGAGAGCTTAAACAATTTACGAACAATGTAAAAATATTGATTAAAAAAAAAAAGTACTGGTTTGCTATAGCTGAACGTTGCTACTTCTCAGCTTGTGGATAAGATTCACTCAGTTTTATCACTAACTATATAATTATATATATATACCAAAAATTTCGACTATTTTTATTAAAAAAAATATATAAATATATCTATATCTATATCTATATCTATATCTATATATATATATATATATATATATATAAAATAATCAAAATTTTTAGTAAATATATATATATAATATTTTATATATATATATAATATATGTATGTATATATATATACATATATATATATCTATATATATATATATATATATATATATATATATATATATATATATATATATATATATATATATATATATATATATATATATATATATATATATATGTATATATATATGTATATGTATATGTATATATATATATATATATATATATATATATATAAAAATAATCAAAATTTTTAGTAAATATATATATATATATATAATATTTTATATATTTATATAATATATGTATGTATATATATATATATATATATATATATATATATATATATATATATATATATATATATATATATATATATATATATATATATATATATATATATATATATATATATATATATATATATATATATATATAACTCCTCAAAAAACTAATTTTAAAGTAATAAATAAAAAATGTAGAAAGGTTATTAATACAAAAACTTAAATATTATTTTTAATGCATTTTTGAATTGCTAGGTTTTTTTTTATCACAATTTATTTCGACGCATATTATGTTTAAACTGATACTTTATAATAATATCATAATTTATACCTTTGCTTATTTTTTAGAAAATAGTTTTTTTTTAGAAAATAATTTTTTTAGAAAATAGTTTAGCATTCTCCTTAAATTTAACAAAAAAAAATTTTCACAAGTCATAATTATATTTTTCTATTTTTAGCATCTTTTCCAAGATCTTTTAATTAATTAATTAATTAAAAGATCTTGGAAAGATCTTTTAATTAATTAATTAATTAAAAGATCTTGGAAAATCACTCCAGCTTTTGTATCTAAAATAATTTCCTGCTTAGACTCTTCTACAGCTTGTGGTCAAGACAATATACCTGTTATAGTTTTGCAGAAGTGTTCTACGGAGCTGTCGTCTATACTTTCAAAACTATTTAACAAGTACTTATCAGAGTCTTGTTTTCCAGCCTGCTGGAAAATGGCATCTGATATCCCTATTTTTCAAAACTCTGAAGGGCAATCTGACTTGTCTAACTACCATCCGATTAGTCTTTTTCCTTTCATAAGCAAGGTTTTTGAGTCTTTAATTAACAAACACTTAACCTCTCATCTTGAATATAACTTATTTATTAAAAATATAAGTTATATTCAAGATGAGATAATATAATCCATATTGATTATCAGTTTGCCTCATTATTTCAAACTGTATAAGCTGTTCTGCACAACTTGAAAACCTTCCATTTGCTTTCCATAAATGCTTCAATTGATTTAAAAGAAAGAGCTAAATTTAAAACCTTAACGCAGAAACCTGAAAGCGTGTCATTTCATAAAAATCTGGCATTAATTTATGATGCATAGGAAGAATTAGAATGAACTTCATGAAGTTCTACAATAAAATAATGTCACACTCGCAAAAGCAATTTACATAATCTGTTGTCTCATATCTATCTTAGAAGGATGAAATTTGGAGGAGATCCCAAGGTTTTTGAAGTCAAACTGGCTATTGAAAATGATATTTTCTAAAATGTGAATATGCCAGAAGGTAGAAATCAACCTTTAACTTATTAGGCCACCTTCTAAGTTTTCAAAAATTTTTGAAAACTTTGTCTGAAAAGACAAAGTCCAATTTTCTGCTTAATGATTTTTCTTCAACAAAACAGGAGTTTTGTGCCTTATTATTTTAATGTCAAAAACATGTATCTGCTTCATGTTCAGATAGATATGCAAAACATACTGCCAGTAAAACATACATCATCATTGATGTTCATCAGGATTAAAGGTTCTCCACTATCAAAAATTTCAATCAAAAGAGTATGTAAAAGAATGGGTGAATGTAGGTAACTGAATAGCTGATTGCAAGGATGGACCATGTAGAAAAGAAAATAAATTAACTGGAATAAAATCATTTTGGAAATTATTATAGTGTTTCAAAATACTCATAACATTTTGATATTATCTACTGTTGTATTCAATACTTATTTAATATTGAACATAACTATTTCTTGTTTATGTTATTATATTTCTGTTTGAACACCCGGGAAAGTAGTTCATTTCCAATTATTTTACTCTAATATAAACATTTAATTTAAGCATATGATATAAGCAAATAATTGTGGACAAAAATGTATTTCAATGTATATATATATACATATACATATACATATATATATATATATATATATATATATATATATATATATATATATATATATATATATATATATATATATATATATATATATATATATATATATATATATATATATAATCTTTTATTGAAATAAATATTGATTTAAGTTTACAAAAAACTAACACTTCAATATTTTGGAATATGCTATTGAATGATTTCAGGTAACGTAAAGCGTAGAGTTAGTTCCAGCTTTATTTGCATCATTACGAAGGTGACAGATAAATTTTTGTGGATATGTGTTTAAATACATTGTTGATTTTGCAGATCTGGTATTAAATTTGGAAGTGAAATGTGAGTGATTGTTTTTATGTAGACAAAGTGTGATTGGATGGTTAGGTTTGTTTAAAATTTGTTTAAGTGTGCTGAGACATACGAAATCAAGATGTTCTTCAATAGGAAAGATGCCATAGTAGCTTGCATCATGTGGATCAAAACCAGCTGCTTTTTGAAGAAGGTTTTGAAAGACTTGCATCCTAGATTTAGTTTTATTGGTTGTTGAGGTGAGGATAACTACATTGTAAGTAAAGTGGCTAAGGCAATAAGGGGAGATGTTTGATCATAATGACTAGTACATAGATTAAAAAGAGAATCGGCTAAGGAGCCTTCCTTGTATCACTCCTAATAAAACATCTTTCCATTCAGTAGGGTTGCTGTTGAATATAACATGTTACGGTTTGAAAGCCACTTTACAATCCAGAATGATAACCATGATGGAAAGTTGATTTCAAGTTTGTGCATAAGAATAATGTGGTCAACGAGGTAAAATGCTTTTGAAAAATCAAAGAATAAAGCAGTTATTGGAGTTGCGGTCAATAGTCAGTCATTAATTACTTGTATGATGGCATCAATTGCATTTCTGCCATGAAGAAAACCAAATTAGCTATTTGATAATAAATTATCTAATATACGATATAATATGTTTTGCAAGGATGCGTTGAACTATTTTGCATGTTACAGATGTTATGGAGATTGGTCAGTAGTTACAATGGTAGAGAATGATTATTGACTTTTGGAATAGGTATGACATTCTGATATATATGTACCATCTGAATGGCTTTCTTGCATAAAGCCATTCAGATGGCAACCTAATGTATTTGTAAATACAATTGTTAAATATTATAACAAGGGGTTTAACTAGTTCAAGATGTGCCACATAGAGTAGTTAGCCAGATATGCTGTCATAATTGGCTGGTGTCAATTTGATGCGTTTGAGTTGTTCACTAACGTTAGAGAAGGTGAAAATAAGCAATTCTGGTGGAGAGACGACTTTTTTGAGATAAGGTGATAAATCTGGCCGAATAATTCCTTGCCAAGCTATATCTAAAAATTGCACATTCAGTTTTGCACCAAATTCAGTATCTGTGGGTAAACTGCGGATTGATAAATTAAATTGGGATTGATAGTCTGTGGGCATGTGACCGCATATTATTCTTACTATTGACATATTTATATTTATTTCTATAGTAAGATGCTTTCCGAATAGCAATTAGTCGAGCAATAATATCAGCAAAGGTGTAACCTTGGTCATAAAGACCAGCTTTGTGTAAACGTTGGCGTTGTTTTATGCAGCATATATATATATATATATATATATATATATATATATATATATATATATATATATATATATATATATATGTATACATATATAAGTATATATATATATATACATATATATATATATATACAGTGGTGTACACTTGCGGTCGCCCGATGGCAAATGCCACTCAAATCTCGAAGGGCTACTGGAAATAATGTTTTGATGCAATTGAATCGCCCGGCCGGGCGACTATTAAAACTGGTTCATTTTTTAACTTATTACTTAAATTTATGTTACTGATTCAAATTTATTTTTTGCTGCAGTTTGCATTACTACATTTAGTAACATTTTTGCCACTAAAGGTAAATTTGTTCTTTTGTTTTCGAAAGACTATTACTTTTTCTCAACAAAATATTAATTTTTATCAATGAAACAGCTTTTGATAATTTTTTTTTTTTTTTAAAAATATTTTCTTACAACAAAGCTGCAAGCAGCCAAAAATTAAAGTTGGAAGTTACTGAAGAGAAAAGATGAAGATTGTAGAGCAAGATAACGATTGACAGACGACTTAATAAATTGCAAATTATATGAGTCAGGAAAGCAAGATGAAGGAAGCGAATTCCAAAGAGCTGATGTTCGAGGAAAAAAACTAGACGAATAAGCGTTTTTGGAGCACTTAGGAACAGTCACAGAAAAAGGATGAGACTTAATTGAATGAATTTGATCACGAGAATGAATTTTAGTAGATGGCAGAAGAGACGCTAGCTCTTTAGAGCTGTGCCCATTATAGTATTTGTAGAAAAGAGAAAGAGAAGCAACATTACGACGATGTGATAATGGTTGGAGGTTGGCTGCAAGAGCAGGTCCAACTATGTTTACATTGCGTTTATGCACCTTGTGTAAAAGAGAAAGAGCATCATTAGAGGATCCGCCCCAGATATGGCAACAATATTCGGCCTCAAGGCCGGATTTGTGATTTATAGAGATAGAGAATAGAATCCGAAGTAAGAAAGTGACGAGCTTGATAAAGAGATGCAACCTTAGCAGATGCTAATTTTGCAACTGATTTGATATATGGTTTCCAAGAAAGATTGGAGTTAATCCTAGAAGATGAAGAGTAGGTGACTCATCGAGTACATCACCGTTCATAAATATAGGAAGATCTAAATTATTGCGATAACGATTGGCTGAAAAAAATTGAGTTTTATCTGAATTAAAGTTCACCACCAGCTCTGTGAGCCCCATGCTGTAGCAGAAGTAAGATCCTTTTCAAGCTCAAATGCCCCCTCCAAGCAATCAGAGGGTTTTTATCACGACAAGAATAAGTGGTAGTGTCATCAGCAAACAATGCCACCTTAGATGAGAGAATATCTGGAAGATCGTTAATGTAGATTAAAAAGAGTATAGGGCCAAGGATAGAACCTTGAGTAACCCCTGAAGTTACAGAATAAGAAGAAGAGTGTTGTCCATCGAGGACAACTTTTATGCTACGATTGGAAAGGAAAGATTCGATGATCTTAAAGATGTTTGCCGGATACACCATAAGAAGAAAGCTTATGGAGAAGACTTTTTAATCTAACATAAGAAGAATTACTCTTTAATCTAACGTAACAATAAAGCAATATTTTTAAAGTCTTATTGTTGAAGTTTATTTTCCTTTTTTTCTATTAACTTACATCATTCTGTTTAAATTAGAACTCCAGTTTTCATTTTTTATAAAGAATGAATGAAAGTTTTGAAGTCATAACTGCTGCTAATTAGCAAACATTTTTACAAAATTAAATTATAAAAATTTCTTATGTTAAAAGTTTATTTATTTAAATTAAAATTTATTTAATTACAAAAGTGTTTGACTTTTAATTAAATAATAAACTTTTTTTATTTAATTTTGTAAAACGCTTGTTGAAAGCACCTTCTTTAAATAATATAATAAAATTTTAATATACAAATAAAGTTTTATTATAAGCTTTATAATACAAAAACATACTAATAAACATTCCATTGTTATATTATTAAAAATAATTTAAATATAATGATACATTTTTATTTTAAAGAATAACTTCAAAAAAACTAAATGTTTTTTAAAAAAGTCCTTAAAGTCGCATTTTTCATTCAATCAAAGGTTAATTACATAAAACGGACGCAAATCGAAACCCCAAAAAATCTTAAACACTACTATATAAATGTGTCAATAGTTTTTTCACAATTCTTATTCATTTAAAGTTTAATTACATAAAAGGTAGCGCAAATAAAAATACCAATCATTTTAAATGCTACTTTAAAAATGCAACAATAGTTTTCTTATAATAAATATCATAAAATCAACAATAGTTTTCTTATAATAAATATCGTATTGTAACCGCTGAAATTGAAAAAAGATAAATAATCTTTTTTATAACTTTATATTCATCAAATATGAAAACATAATTTTATTCATAGTGAAAACACACCCTTTAAAAAACTCATTTGAGATATATATAGAACATAAATAAAACTTTTTTTTTAATGATAACGGACGACTCAAAATATGGCGGGCGACCAAGACTAACTAAACTATTACTCTCAGTCACCTGCCGGACGACCGACCAAAATCCTAGTGTACACCACTAATATATATATATTTAACCCTCGGAATTAGGGTTGGCATTGCGACCTAGTTTCCTAATTCCGAGGGTTGTATATATATATATATGTATATATATACATATATATATATATATATATATATATATATATATATATATATATATATATATATATATATATATATATATATATATATATATATATATATATATATATATATATATATATATATATATATATATATATATATAGAAAGATAGATATACACACACACTCAGATAATCGTGGTCTCAGGTGATAACCAAAATTACTATTTTTGTCAACAATTATTTGCTTATATCATATGCTTAAATTTTGAAAAAAATTTTGAATTGAGCTTATTTCTGAAAACAGAAATGTAATAACATAAACAAGAAAAATTATTTTCAATATTAAATAAGTATTGAATACAACAGTAGATATTATCAAAATGTAATGAGTATTTTGAAACACTATAGTAATTTCCAAAATAATTTTATTCCAGTTAATTTATTTTCCTTTCTAAATGGACCTTCCTTGCAATCAGCTGTTGCAATATAATGACAGTTTTTATAAAATCAATTATAATAATTTCCAATTTCTGACTGCTTCTAACTTTTAACGCCAAAAAATCAAATTTATAAGCCACACATGACAAAAATAGGTTTTAAGTTTTAGGTCAGAGTTCCCCAAATATTTTTATGGAACTTTTATCAGTGACTCTTAGGATCTGAATCTAGAAGCTTAAAAATCAAAAGGTAGCCGTTTTTGGAAAAAAAGATTTCAAACTTTTGTCTATTATTTTATAAAAGGGGAGGGGTTGAGAGTTGTAAAGTTAAGGTTTTCCTTATAAAAAGTTCAATATTAACACTTTCTAATGATGTTAAAGTTAATCCAGTATTGCATGCAATTAAATTTTGATCATCTTAAGATGTTAATTTTTAGTTATCTAAAATTCTCGAAGTTAGTTATCTCAAACATTAAAAAAGTTGTGATGGCCTTGAAATGGAGTAGAATTTTTTTTTAAAGAGAAAAAATGTCAAATTCTTTTAAAAAGACAATTCTTATTATCCATATTAACTCATATACCTTATTAACTATTCATGTTACAAAATGCAAATGTTAGAAAAAACTAAGATTTTTTTAAACTGTTAGCTAACAATTAAAAAAAATATTTGTATCCAATGTTTTAAATTTATAAACATATAACAAAATATCTGAACTTTTTAATCTATAAATTAGTACTGCTAAACAATTCAGCAATTCTTCTGCTTCTAAGAGAGTGCTTTGAGCTTGTTTGTGAAACATTGAATCGTTCGATTATTGGCTTCATTTTTGAATGAGCCGATTCAGATGCCTGTTCAATGTATCGTCCAAGAGAATGACCAGTAAGTTCAATAAATTGTTGCAAGTGAGCTGAGATTATATGTATTTTCCAGGTCACAGTAAGTTTCTTTCCTAGAAACTAATAAAAATAGCCTATAGATAGATAATAATAATAGTATATTAATACAAAGCCAATTTAAAGCAAGTTCATTATATTTAACTGTACCTCTGAATAGTACTCTTGTGTGGCTTTGTAGGAACAAACAAAGTCAGTTATTAGTTGAAGATAACAAGGGTTAAGATAACTTCCGAAGGTTCCTTGAACTAATTTCTCAAATTTTCTCATTGGACATAGAAGTGGTAAGAGTTCAATTGGTAGCCTTAGTGAAAGCTGGTCGCAGTTTTTAAGAATAATCCTTCATGTATTGCCTTCATATGTTCCCCCATGGTATCCTCTTCTAATACATCTAAGTGAGTTGACCCATTCTTTGTATTCAGGCCAATAAAAATTATATAAGTTGATATATGATTTACAAATCCCATTAACATATGAAGCTCCGGCAAAGGAATTACTTCAAGAACTAGTTTTGACTTGTTTCTCTCCTTTATTAAGCATACATTCACCACATTCTATCAAAGTTTATTAATTTGATAACCAGTTTTGAAAAAAAAAATTTTTTTGTTTAATAAAAAGATTTTTAAATTTTTAAATTAAATAATAATTAACATTTACACCTTATAATCTTTCATTTCAGAACTTCGATAACCAGCTTCCATGTACCTCTGATGCCATAGATCCAATGATAAAAATGTTCTTGTCAACCCACCAAAAAGTTCACATTCTCCTTCACACCAAGCACAAGCATACATACCGCCATGAGACTAAATTTTCTTATGTTTTTTGAAAAATCCTAATTAACTAATTAAAAGTTACATAAATTAATTTTAAATCATAACTTAACATAAATTCCAAGAAGAATATTAATTATTTTCAAATTAGCTGCAAGAACATATTTACAATATTCTAGCTTTAGAAGATCTAATAAAATGGCTAAATTTTTGTGTGTCTCCTGCAAGTTTTCACAATATGCAAGAACTATGAAATGGTTAATTCCAGAGTATGTTCCATGAGAACTTTGATCTTCGCATCGTTCTTTTTCTGGATCAAAGAGGTTACAAATTACCTTAAGTGATCCACCTCCTACAAAATATTAATTTTAATTTAAAAAATATATATTAATAAGTTCTATTTTATATATAAGTTGTATAATATTTCTTTATCTAATAATGTTTTTACCTGAATCAATTCCAATTCGTATTAATGTTTGGAAAGGGTTTTGCTTTCTGGAAGTCATTACAAAGTTAAGCAGCTCGGTTAATTGACAAACATAAACAAGGTCTCTTGACACATCGGTTGACAACTTTATTTTTTTTCTTCTGCAAAAATTGTCTTCACATCATAAAATTCAGATAGGAGTTTACTTTTTTGCAAAGTTTTTTTTAAGATTCGCCTCAAATTGAATTCCACTTTTCCTTAAGGATTTCAGAAGGATGCGTGATTTGAATTGACTAAGTCCAAGTCGAATAATCATTTTTTCAGTTTCTTCAAATTTGACTTTCCTAATAACTAATTGAGGAACACCAATAGTTATAGGTAATGGCAACCCACCTGAATAATAAAATACTTTAGATGATTTAATCAATTTGAAAACACTAATAAATCTAATAAACAAATTACCAGTATTTAAATGTGTCTGGATTCCATGCTTAAGTTTCTTTTTTTTAATAATCGATCTTAAAACATTTAAAGTGACTTTTTTCTGAACTTTTTTTGAAGCATTAAATAACTTAGCAGAAAGATTTGTATACACGTTCATTTCATTACATTGATGTCGAATTCCTCTCTTAATCGCACATAAGCAAACGTTACACATCCTCTTATTCGAACTTACTAATTTCTTTGTTTTTTTCATATGTGGAAATCTGGATCTAGCTATTGAACAAACTGTGCATGTTTCACAATTTCTAGTGCTTACACATCTAGATAATTGGGAAGATTACGATGAAGGTTTAACTGCATTTGGTATGTCTTTACTTTCTTTCAGTAAGTTTACATACTTTTGCATGTTGGACAAATGCCTACATAAAGTAAATTAATTTTTAAATTATGATTATTTTCAGAAAGTATTTTTTAATAAAATAATTGCATTAGTTAATCATAATATGGAGTATACCTGTTGGATAACTGTACACAGATATTGAATATTCAGGTTTTACATACATTCTTATGTAAGCCTCTAATAACTTCGTGACTGGAATACATTTTAAGCATTTCTTCAAACAACAGCAACAAATAATTTTCTGATTCAATAAATGGTCTCGTTTTTCTTTGCTGTTTACTGTTTTGTTAGATAATATATTAGGCATTTTTCTAATAAAGTAACTTATGTTTAATATTAACAATAACGAAACAATAACTAGGGTTTGAAACATTCTATTGTTATATTAAACAAATAAATTACTATATAAATTAAAGAATGCTTCCATCAACAATTCTATAGGAATATTAACATCTTAAGATGATCAAAATTTAATTGCATGCAATACTGGATTAACTTTAACATCATTAGAAAGTGTTAATATTGACTTTTTATAAGGAAAACCTTAACTTTACAACTCTCACCCCCTCCCCTTTTATAAAATAATATACAAAAGTTTGAAATCGTTTTTTTCAAAAACAGCTACCTTTTGATTTTTAAGCTTCTAGATTCAGTATCCTGAAGAGTCACTGATAAAAGTTCCATAAAAATATTTGGGGAACTCTGACCTAAAACTTAAAACCTATTTTTGTCATGTGTGAAGCGGCTAATAAATATTTCTTAAAATATAATTTTTAATTCTCCCGAGTCTATACAACTCGATTTACATGCTTAACTGGTTTATATTTTATAAATGTTACTTTTGTAGAATGATATAATGTAGTTAAAATAGATTAAAGTGAACAATAAGCACATTTTACTAGTAAATTAGTATACTAATTGAAAAAAATATTATTATCAAGTAAGTTATTACTTCGTGCAAAATTTAAATAGTTTAGTACTTTAATAAAGTGTTACTAATTTATTGCAAATAATTTACTACTAGTTTATGTGTCTCGTAATAATAATGTGAACAAAGTATTTAGTTTTAGAAAATAAAAAATGCCAAAAATAAAAAAAAGGCCCTATACGCGATCGAAAAGTGAAGAGAATTAAGGAGGTTACCCTTGTGATTTAATTACAACGGATCCAAGCACATACAGACAAATGATTCAATTTTATTACTTCTTAGATTGTTCTGACATTAAGCCAAATTTTTGGGCAACTGTTAAGCGTGTTTCATGTGTTTTAAAATCTATATGGTTATCTGTCAATCCACGATTGCCTTTAATAAACGATAAATCTATTGAAACCAAAATTAAAAATCTATTTGCAACTGTAAAAAACATAAACCGCAAACACGCTAAAGCAAATATCAAACGAAACCTAGATTCTAAACTAGATAAACTTTTTGACATATCTGCTTGTTGCTGTTCATTGGATATTGTATCATGTAATAATGTTTATGTAAAGTGCAAAAAAGAAAAATGAAAAATGGAACGTATTATATGCATATGGCCTAAATAGGCAAAAGTCCCAATAGAAGAAAAAGCTTATACACGGGACTAGCGTTTAAAAACAGGACCAAAAGGGCTATTTCAGATGTCTTAGGTAGATACATCTGCTTTAAAACAAAACAGCAGTATTAAAGAGAAGAAAGGAAATATACCACATCACAAACATATTAATAATGAGCTTTCAAGTTTATTACCAGATCCCCCAGAATATATTTATTTGCGTGGCCTTAAAATTTCAATTTGTTTAGTATATATTTAACACTTATTTATAATAAAATCATAAGTATTTTAAATTTTTTACTTAAACAACAGGATGAATGGAAACCAAGTAAAAGAACTCAGGCAGATTATTGTATTCAAAAGTTTCCAAGATATGCAATGGAGCTGGTCAGAGGCGGATGTTCTTCAAATCTCGGCACAGCTCTTGGAAACGCCTTACTCCATAATATCAAGCATCTATTGCTACCGGAAGTTGACATCAATAATATTCTAATGGATAAGTTTAAATTAGACAGAGCTAAGTCAAAAGTAAAAATAATTTCAAAAAACGCAGATTCAGAAGAGAAGACACAACTATTTTCCATTGGTTTAGATGGAAAGATAGATAAGAATACGAAAATGTACTTAAAAACAAATAGTTCTGAAGGAAAAAATTTCATAACAGAATGTGTTGCTGCAGAGCATCATCTTACTTTGACATATGTGGATGGAAAATTTCACGGGATCTACTTGACACACAGAACAATACCCGTTGTTGGTGCTACTGGGGATATTCTTAAGACATTTAGTGTACTTGGAGAATATAACAGTCTGAAGAGCATTGGTGCTATTCTTTAGACAATACTGCATCAAACACAGGTTGGAGAAGTAGCTTGGTGATTAATCTAGAAGAGTTGATAGGAAAGAAGAATTTCACACAAAAGGTTGTAGACTTCATCAGAATGAACTCCCACTAAAAGCCCTTTCTAAAAAATTAGATGGAAAAACAACCGGTCTACAAAATTTTAGTGGACTAATTGGGAAAAGATGCTCTGAAGACATTCATAGACAACCTCAAGTAGAGTTTAAGGCAATCCAAACTTCTATCACTGAAGGATATATTTCACATGAGATATTAAAAGATATAAGTCATGATCAAAAGCTTCTTTACAAATATTGTAAAGGTATTTGGATTAGGTAAAGTAGATGACAAATAGGCTAATTGTAAAATAGGTCCAATGAATCATGCTCGATGGTTAATCCATTCTATACGAATTCTTTGTTACACTCGAGATATTCCTCCAAACGCAAGTCTGAAAAAGCTTAACCATTATAATGTTAAAGTTTATGCTCCATTGTGCTTTCATATAAAGAAATCTTCCAAATTGCAGAACTGCCCCAGATTCTGTTTTCACTATTAATCAATTGAACCTTATTAATTTTGATGATGTAAAAAGAATTGTAAAAAAAAAACATTCAAGGTAATGCTTTCTGTTTAATACCTGCAAATTTTCTCTATGCAATGGTTAAAAATAATGATGAACAGATCAGGACTCTCGGATTTGAGACAATACTCATTCTCAGGAAACAGTTAACTTTTTAAAATTAGTTTTTCTATTTATAGTTTATCAGGCATCTGTATACAAAGCTTTTTAAAAATGCATTGTGCTGTATTTTATAATGTTAAGTTTTAATTAAGGTTATTTTTTTCGCAAGTTTTTTTAAAGTAACGATGTTTTTATTTTTAGAAACAAAAACAGTAATGAAATAGAGAAAAGGAAAATCCCTCAACTAAATTGGAATGTTGCGAGCTGGATAACTCTTATTCATATTACTGATCTTGCTTATATCGAAATGGACCTGCCAACTACAAAAGAGTTTTTTGATGAAGATATTTACACATTCATTAAAAATAAAATAAAGCCTAATCTAAGACCTCCCTTCTCATTCCCAGAGCGTT